>NC_137141.1:1710692-1975692 GCF_949319135.1 Squalius cephalus
GTGAGACGGGACAGGGAGTGAGACAGAGAGAGAGCGACAGAGAGTGAGACGGGACAGGGAGTGAGACAGAGAGAGAGCGACAGAGAGTGAGACGGGACAGGGAGTGAGACGGGACAGAGAGTGAGACAGAGAGAGAGCGACAGAGAGTGAGACGGGACAGGGAGTGAGACAGAGAGAGAGCGACAGAGAGTGAGACGGGACAGGGAGTGAGACGGGACAGAGAGTGAGACAGGATAGAGAGTGAGACAGAGAATGAGACGGGACAGAGAGTGAGACAGGATAGAGAGTGAGACAGAGAGTGAGACAGAGATTGAGACGGGACAGAGAGTGAGACATGACAGAGAGAGTGAGACGGGACAGAGAGTGAGACAGAGAGAGAGCGACAGAGAGTGAGACGGGACAGGGAGTGAGACATGACAGAGAGAGTGAGACTGAACAGAGAGTGAGACAGAGAGAGAGCGACAGAGAGTGGGACAGAGAGTGAGACGGGACAGAGAGTGAGACAGAGAGTGAGACAGGACAGAGAGAGTGAGACAGAGAGTGAGACAGAGAGAGAGCGACAGAGAGTGAGACAGAGAGAGAGCGACAGAGAGTGAGACATGAGACTTGTTTATATAAATGTATTCATGCATTTGTTTACTGATTGATTTATTGAATTTATTGATTATTGTGTATGTAATGTCCATTTATGTAATGGCCAATGCTTTGGCAATACTGTACAAGTCATGCCAATAAAGCTCATTTGAATTTTAGACGGGACAGAGAGTGAGACAGAGAGTGAGACAGAGAGTGAGACGGGACAGAGAGTGAGACAGGACAGAGAGAGTGAGACAGAGAGACAGAGAGAGAGACAAAGAGTGAGACGGGACAGAGAGTGAGACAGGACAGAGAGAGACAGGACAGAGAGAGACAGGACAGAGAGAGTGAGACGGAGAGTGAGACGGAGAGTGAGACGGGGAGTGAGACGGGACAGAGAGTGAGACAGAGAGAGAGAGTGAGACGGAGAGTGAGACGGGACAGAGTGAGACAGAGAGAGTGAGACGGAGAGTGAGACGGGACATAGAGTGAGACAGAGAGAGAGCGACAGAGAGTGAGACAGAGAGAGAGAGAGTGAGACAGAGAGTGAGACTGGTAATTCTCTAGAGAGACCCACTGTATTTATTCATTTATTAGGATAGATTGTGTTTATTTATCTATCTATTTATATTTACTATGCTACATATGACATGATCTATACATATATGTTTTGTTTGTTTGTTTGTTTGTTTGTTTTATTATTTATGTATAATATGTTGATGCTTTGGCAACATTGTGTTACACAGTCATGCTAATAAAGCTAATTTGAAATTGAAATTGAAAAATTGTGAGACGGGACAGAGAGTGAGACAGAGACTGAGTCTACTTAAATTAGGACATTTAAGTAGCTTTTAGAAACATACATTAGAAAAAAAATCTTTGCTGGTGTGAATCTTGAGACAAAACAATGGCACTGACTGATATATCATTGCAAGTTGCTTGTAGTTAAAAGAGCTCAAACATACATCTCATGTACAATCATGTACAATCTCATACATTTTAGTCTGAGACTAGACTTAAGCCTTGCCTATGGAACCAGGGGAATAATGTAAAAAAAAAAAAAATTTATATAATATAATGTATCAACCAGGGCGCCACTAGACCCTTTTTACTGGGGCACAAGTAAAATATTACTGATAAATCAGTGTAGATTACCATATACTGACCTGAGAATGAACTCCTCTGATGATATTTCAGCAATCATGTAATGTGTGTGTTCTATCAGCGGTTTAGATTGCTCTCTATCGTTTGTCATTGATGATGCAGCTATTTAGTGCGTTTGTAGCTTCTGAGCGACTGTATACTACAAGTAAAGACTATTTATATCCATTTATATCCAAAAAATTATTGAAAAAGTATCCAAATATGTGCCTGAGTACTGATGAAAGGCTAGAAACGTCATGCGTTGAGCATCTGTTTATAATGAAGCAGAGGAGAGAGAGAAGAGAGTGTTATTGATCATTCTGAAGTTATAAGTACCAGTGAGCAGTTATTGACTCTCTCTCACACTGGATCCAGTAACGGCTGGTCGATACGGGCTCACACACTTACGGTACGGCACAGAACTGCCTTGAAGTGATCCGGTCAAGCTCCGGCCCAAACCAAACACAGGAGAGGAGAGAGAGAGACAGGACAGAGAGTGAGACAGGACAAAGAGAGAGACAGGACAGAGAGAGAGACAGGACAGAGAGTGAGACAGGACAGAGAGAGTGAGACGGGACAGAGAGTGAGACAGGACAGAGAGAGTGAGACGAGACAGAGAGTGAGACGGGACAAAGAGAGTGAAACAGGACAGAGAGAGTGGGGCGGGACAGCGAGTGAGACAGGACAGAGAGAGAGACAGGACAGAGAGTGAGACAGGACAGAGAGAGTGAGACGGGACAGAGAGTGAGACAGGACAGAGAGAGTGAGACGAGACAGAGAGTGAGACGGGACAAAGAGAGTGAAACAGGACAGAGAGAGTGGGGCGGGACAGCGAGTGAGACAGGACAGAGAGAGAGACGGGACAGATAGAGTGAGACAGAGAGTGAGATGGGAAAGAGAGAGTGAGATGGGACAGTGAGTGAGACGGGTCAGAGTAAGTGAGATAGAGATGGGACAGAGAGAATGAGACAGAGAGTAAGATGGGACAGAGAGTGAGACGGGACAGAGAGTGAGACAGGACAGAGAGTGAGACGGGACAGAGAGTGAGACGGGACAGAGAGTGAGACATGACAGAGAGTGAAACGGGACAAAGAGAGTGAGACGGGACAGAGAGTGAGACGGGACAGAGAGTGAGACGGGACAGAGAGTGAGACAGAGAGTGAGACGGGACAGAGAGTGAGTCAGAGAGTGAGACGGGACAGAGAGTGAGACGGGACAGAGAGTGAGACAGAGAGTGAGACGGGACAGAGAGTGAGTCAGAGAGTGAGACAGGACAGAGAGTGAGACAGAGAGTGAGACAGGACAGAGAGTGAGACAGAGAGTGAGACAGGACAGAGAGTGAGACGGGACAGAGAGTGAGACAGGACAGATTGAACTGAGACAGTACAGAATAATATATGAGAGAAAGTAAGACAGGACAGCAGCTATGGGGGGGCAGTAATGTAGTTGTGAGTGAGAGACAGGACAGAGAGTGAGACGGGACAGAGAGTGAGACAGGACAGATTGAACTGAGACAGTACAGAATAATATATGAGAGAAAGTAAGACAGGACAGCAGCTATGGGGGGGCAGTAATGTAGTTGTGAGTGAGAGACAGGGCAGAGAGTGAGACGGGACAGAGAGTGAGACAGGACAGATTGAACTGAGACAGTACAGAATAATATATGAGAGAAAGTAAGACAGGACAGCAGCTATGGGGGGGCAGTAATGTAGTTGTGAGTGAGAGACAGGACAGAGAGTGAGACAGGACAGAGAGAGAGAGAGTGAGGTTCTCTGGTGCAGTAATGCAGTCGTCCTGCAGAGCGCAGTGACCTTTCACCCCAGCCGGCAGAACAGACGCCTCATTTCTCACATTCTTGCAATTATGTTCACGCTTGAAGCGTTTGTTCACTCTCAACACCCGCAAGACAGGACAAGCGTGAGTTCCTAAAATAAAGTTTTTAGGCTGGAAAGTCTGTGAGAGAGAGAGAGAGAGAGAGAGAGAGAGAGAGAGAGAGAGAGAGAGAGAGAGAGAGAGAGAGAGAGAGAGAGAGAGTAGCATTTAAAACAAATTTATTGTGAAATGTTTTATTGTGATGCATCAGTCTGATCTGTGCATCAGTCTTTTAGTAACAAAAACAACCAATATTTAAATATTAAAACTCTCAGACGAGTCATTACAGCACAGGGTTATTTGTAACCTAAACTAAGACTGGAACTATAAAAAAAATACATAACTTCAAAATAAACATTAACTGAAATCATATAAAATATAAAAAAAAAATTTAAGTGCTATAACTAAGACTAAAATTACTAAAACTATATAGAAGTGTAAAAACTAATCACATGACAAAAGCACAACAAACTTACTAAAACTAACTAAAATGAAAATACATAAAGATTAAATGAAGTCTACTAATAGTATATCAATAATACGTATATGACACTGATATATGTGTTAGACAACACTATAAGTACTATATCTCGTATCACCGTTATACATGTCTAATCACTCAGCTCTGTGGTAAAGCATTATAGACAGAACAGTGTGGTTTTCTGTAAAGCTGCTCTGAAGTTTGGTGTATTGTGAAAGTGAATTGGACTTGACTTAGTATCAGTTCAGTCTGTGTGAAATCACTGCTAACAGTCGACAGCAGCGTGTCTGTCCAGTGTTAATGAGTTAATGAAGCTGTCAGTCCATCATATATCTTTACATACATGAGTGTGTTCAGTGTCATCTGGTCAAACACACTCTTTCTGTTCAACATCAGTTCAGCGGGCTGAAGCGGCTGAGAGATTTGCAGGAGTCCTCTGCCCTTTTACACAGCAATATTTGTTTTTTGTTTTTTTGGGGGGGGGGGGATAAAATATCAGTTGTGGCCCTCAGGCACTGAGACCTTCCACACACACACACACACACACACACAAACACACACACATATATTGAGTTGTTGTGGCAGGTCTGGACCGACTTTGATATCAGACTTCTTCTCTAAAGTTAAAGTTTATGCCAGAAAGAGACGGAAAGACAAAAATGTAAAATATCAGGCACACACAGACAGAACTGCACTAGGACCCTCACTGTGTTTCTTGCACATATTTGTGTGTGTTTATGCAATTGTGTTTAATGAGGTTTGCTGGCTCTCTAGATGAGCTCTTTCTAAACTCAGTACTGACCCACAACTCGACAGACAGGCCGATGGGAAACAGATCTGTGATTATTTGCAATAGACATATTGATCAAATCTTTAATAATTTCTGTGCTATATTCGCATGATATTGCTCATATAAATAGTAGTAAAAAGTATATGATACAGCTTTCATTCATCAGGTCAATTATATATTAATGGGGGGAAAAATCAGTTTAAAAGAGGAAAGTGAAATCTTTGTCATAGTATAGTTAAAGTTACCACATTCATTGCATGCGCTGCAATTTGTACCATTTATGCTTTGAAAATTCTTTTTAGAATTTGAAAGATAATAAAGATATTGTTTGATAAGTGAGATTGAAAGCCAAAAAAAAAAAAAAAAAAGTGGTACTTGAAAAGTCCTTTTTATTTGACAGTATCTGTACGAACCCTGCATCTGTATCTTCTGTGAGCAGCACAGGTCTGGTGACCATGAAGAGCAGTAAACCTCAGTGAGACGAATGAACTCTAGGGAATACCTTACATGCCTGCTCCATTCTAGCGGCTTGATTTGCACTGCGCTGGCCCTTTAACCGCTGCTGCGCTGAGTGTTTTTTGGGCTCTTGTTTTAGCATGCTGTGCCTGAGGGGGTCAGCCAAGAAGTCACCCTTAAGAGGTGATAATCCCATCACACTAGTTTTCCCCGGATGGCATGAGCGGTTCTGCTCTCAGGAGAGTCTGAGCCTTGTTTCTGTGCTGGTTAGGGGTTACTGAGGCCAGCGCTGTCGAAAGCAGGGCTTCTCAACCCGTGGGTCGTGACCCAAAAGTGAGTCTCAGGTCTGTTCTGATGGGACAGCAGGAACAAAACAATGATAGGCGAACATTAGAATGCCACATTTTTGTTAATTCTCACTGTGGAGAAGCACTCCTGCGGGACACTCACAGCTAGACCCAACTGCTGGTTTTGTCAGTCAAGTCAAGTCACCTTTATTTATACAGCGCTTTTTACAATACAGATTGTTTCAAAGCAGCTTTACAGAGATAAATAATGCAACAAAGTTTGTTTCCAGAAGAAAATAGTGTCACAGTCCAGCTTAAGTAAGTTCAGTGATGTTTAATTTAATTTAGTTTATATATATAGCCGCTCTGGAGAAAACCGTAATGTCATCGTCCAGCTCAGTTCAGTTCTCATGTAATGGTGTCAATGCAGACAGATCAATATTATTGTTGAATATTAAATGAAATGTCCCCAACTAAGCAAGCCAAAAGCCAATGGCGAAAAAGGCGACAGTGGAACCAAAACTCCATCAGTGACAGAATGGAGAAAAAAGCCTTGTGAGAAACCAGTCTCGGTCGCTCAGTTCTCCTCTGGCCAACGAACCAACAGTGTATGATTATGATCCAGGCAGCATTACTGGTCAGAAGTCAGATTGGATCAGAACATTCAGAATATTTAGTCTATTGAATGTGTGCTTATTTCGACGTTAACCTCGTCTCCTGCAGTATCAGTCCCCGTTCGTCAGACGGGCCTTTACTCCCTAATCCCTCCCGCCTCCTCCCTCCAAACACCCAGAATGCTCGGGAAGGGCTAGCGTTTGGCGGTGTGGTCTCTCACAGCGCCGATGCCCTACAGGTATCTCTCGAATGAGTGGGCAGATGAGAAAGAGATGCTGCCTTCCCAAGCACCGCTAACGTATTTATGCAAATCTTTTTGGGCATTATTGCAGATAAGCTCATTTTATAGTCTGATTTCCGCTCCCTCGTGTAGCATAATGAGTCGTCAAGCATGGGGGAGCGTGTCGGGGAAGAGCACCAGTCCATCGGTCCGTCTGTCCATGTGCCGAGCGCACCATCCAGACGTTCAGTTTGAGGAGATTGGGATGGAGGGGTTTGAGACGGCGGTTAGTGCTATTAGCTCTTGTTATTGGAGGCAGCCGTCTAATAATTTCTAATTACCCTAAGGAGGTATTAGGAGTGTTAGTCAGCAAGGATAATTTCTTATTTGCACGCCTGGAGCGGTGAGCTCTCTAGAAGAACGGAGGCTAATGTGCAACAAAACAAATCAACGTGCCACGCAGGGCTGCGGGCTTCAGGGAGGAGGCCGAGATAACGCTCATTATGCATCATGATAATTCATTTAGAATGTTATCAATTTCAGAATGGAGGCTTGTACTCACGCACACATAAGCCATTAAAAAAGCATGAGGAAAAGAGGCTGCTGTTCAAACTCTGCCTCCTGGTCTGTTCAGGTAGCTCCAATTACACACTTCCCATGTTTAAAGGCTGTTGAATGTTAAATGCTGCCTCTTCTCTTCATTTCCTCTGATCTTGAATTGTATTTCATAGCGAAACACGAAATAAAATGTAAGACAGGACTAAGAATTGAGTGGGTGTTTCATACCAGAGTTTGCAGCCAATTGTTGAGGACTGTAACTGACCTAGGTGATCATTTCAGAGGATGACGACAGATAGGCTTTTTCTTTGTGCACTGATGAATTGTTCACAACAATACCAGGAGCATGCATTAAGGTACTAGAGCTAATTTGACTTTCTCGCTCCTGAGACGCATGCTCCCATGGGGTTTGTTCTCGGTTCCATTTGGTTTTAATTGTGGCAGCACAGCAATACTCATCTTTATCCTCATGAAGTTATTCCTACCCGCTGTTTCCTTCTTTTTCTTCTTGAAAGCATCTTCCCCCGTCCCCTCAGCCTAGAATGACTTAATCTCTTGAAACAATTGGAGGAAGTTTAAGGAGAGACCGTTTAGATGTCTGAAATGAAATACCAAACAATGGCATCTCGCGATAGCAACCGATTTTCCACATTCGACATCCTCCAGTGGAAAAGCTTTAGTAGTCATGAGGGAAAACGCAAGAGTAGACAAAGCACAAAACCAAACAAGACAAAAAAACATGTTGTGTTTAGCGGTGTTGCGGGGTCAGGCCTGCATTGTGTGTTTCTCGCTGGGCCGTGGTCCTCAGACAACAGACTGTCTGCGGGAGACATCTGCGAATCCGACCTGCCGACCCTCAGAAGCGCTCTGAAGTGAGGGAATGCTGCCTTTAGCCCTCACACGGCCCGCAGGACAAACTCCAGCGCTATTAAGAAACAGAGAGAGAGACAGAACAAGAGGGAGACAGGCAGAGCCGGCCGAAGCGCGTCAGATCGGTTTTGTTTCTTCCTCAAAGGCCTTGCGGTCTGCGTTCCTCCTCAGATGCCCATGAGATCGTTTTCCTTCTTTATGAGTAAAGAGCATCTCGGTGCTGGAGAGGTTACGCTGGCCTGATGAGGAGCCACTGTTCACAGCACCTGCTGTTGGGTGGGCCGGCGTCCAAGCGCATCGTTGTGCGCTAAATGAGACACGTTCCCCCCGCTTTCCGGAGGCTAGAGCGACCTTTGGCTGGAGATCTTTGCCGTCTTGTCTCGGTTCGTCTCGTTCTCCGTCGGGCCACTTACGCCTCGCTGGGGTCGCTGGGTCAAAGCGCAGTCCGCTTCCACTGAATTCGCCTCTTTCCTCGATGCGTGCAACACGTGCATTACAGTGAAGAGAGAAGCTGTTGTTTCTCTCCCTTTCTCGCTGCCTTTGATTTTCCTGATGGTTGAAGTCGTTGCCTCCGCTCAGGAGCTTAAGGGGAACGGCTGCATCTGCTGTTGAGGTTTTACAGGAAGAGAAAATTGAAAAATCAATAAAAAGCCAAAAAAGAGTGAGACAGAAAAAAAATACACAGAGGGCGAAAAGCAAAGCAGATAACAGCTTTGAAGAAGCAGACAGACATAAGGCTGCTCTTAGATTTGAGACGTGTTTTTGGACTAATTCAGGGGCAAAGGACGATGAATTTATTTTAAAAATGTAGTATAGACGCCACATTCGTACTCCACACCTGCGTCAGGCAGCCATTTTCCAAAATGTCTTTGTTTTATGAAGACCAATAGAGCAGTCAAGCAATGTGAGACAACGACTTATAGAAACTGCACGGACGCCAGAGTGGCTGTAATCTGAACCTTCTGCTGGGAAACATTAGTTAGGAATGAGCATCTTCCTATATGGTTTCAATGCAGAGCTGTTGAGTCCATTGAATGATAATAAATTTGGTGAATTCAGTCACTTTTTGCCGTCGAGAAGAATTTCACCTGAATTCTCCCTATTCAAATGGAAGAGGTTTCTGAGTTTCCCTAAAACACAAGAGACAGTCAATAGAAAACTCATCACCGACTGATTTACATAACTCTCTCCCTCTCTCCGTTAATGCAGTTCTGCTCATTATTTTTACATTTGTGGAAGAGTGCTTGAACACAGGGAATGTCTGTGGGAAGGACAGCGGGCCGCGGTTATTGACTTGTAAAGGAGCGGGTAGAAACGTCTGGATAAGACGCAAGCTTCTCCCGCTCTTGTAAAGCAGTATCTGATTTCTCTGCTAGTTGGGTCCCCAGAGGGGCCGCTGGGCTGATGGGAGCTCACAGCTGCTGCAGAGAAGAACAAGTGAACACGTGAACTCTGGAGGTGTTCCCTACATGGTGAACTACGTTCAGAGGATGCTCGTGCTGATCCATTTGTTTACCGCATCTGAATATGGGCAGGTTTTCAATCACAATCCAGTCACTTGGATGTATTAGTGGTGATTGAGGAGAGATCCCCTGATATGATTGTAAAGCTCTTTGGGTGTACAGTCGTACATATAAAAAAGCACTATATAAATGCCTCATTCATTCATTCATTGAGTTGCCACGTGTATCAATAGTTGGCAATACCCAGCCCTGGACAGCGCTACAGCGCCAACAGAACGCTGACTAATTTATGAGTGCAAACTGCACGTGTGCATGCGAGAGAGAGAATCAGAGGAAGTTTTCATTGACTCTGCAATGAGGTAGCCGAGGCCCATGGGGGGGGCTCTTCACAGTTTGAACTTCATCAGGGGTTGCGCTTAATCAATACACTATCGGAAAAAGAATTAATTACCAAAGCAGAATAAAACAGCTGCATTTTAAACGGAGGCTTCATCAATGGTTTAATCTCCTGCTT
Source organism: Squalius cephalus (assembly GCF_949319135.1). Taxonomy (NCBI): domain Eukaryota; kingdom Metazoa; phylum Chordata; class Actinopteri; order Cypriniformes; family Leuciscidae; genus Squalius; species Squalius cephalus. The sequence continues at coordinate 1,720,538 of NC_137141.1, forward strand.
TCAGCTCAGGTGCCCTGAGGAATCGCTCTGACCGCGTGTAATGAGGAACTCAGGGACTTTACGCCCCACACCACCCTTTCTCTCTCTCTCTCTCTCTCTCACACACACACACAGACACACATCGGCCTTCCTAAACTGTATCTTCATCTGTGCAGAACACCCTCCACTCCGCCACATTCCCTTCCCACCAAATTCCAGTCTTCCCAGGGACGAGGAAGGGTATTAATGTGGAAATCTCTGCTGTAGGGCCGCTGGAAAGAGGCACACATTCCTAAAGTGAAAGGGACTGAACTGTCGCCCGTCCACGGCCCGCCCCGTCACCCACACCCCCGCCCCACTCTTGAGCACTCCTCCAAACTGCATTTCAAGTAGGGTTGAGAAGGGGTTATGGGTGATGAATTGGGTTTTTAGTGAGCTCATTAGGAAGCCAAACAGAGTCAGAACGCAGCGGAACAGAGTGGGGCCGCGGCGCAGCAATCAGTTCTGCTTGCTTTGTTCTGTGCCTCCAGGACATTTGTGAGCGAAAGTTCAGGGCAGACGGCTGATGAGAGAGGCCTGCCGAACAGAGCCCCTGATCTGATGGTTGACTTGTTGGTGTAGAAGCTTTAATTCATCAGCTTCTTCGTGTCTCGTGTCCGCGGTGTGCCCTCGTAAGCCCGGCGTCTGATGCCCGGCTCTGGTAGGATAACGTGTGTAATAACTCCAAGGTGTCTGTCGAGTCTGTGTTTGTCTGAAGGGCAATTGAGGGTGGAGAATCTCCATAAATACAGGTTTTGTGTGCTGATGTGTAGAATCGGACCCTGTGCCTTCAGAGCAGGACTTTATTGAGCAGGCCAGAGCGCGTTAAGGGTTTTCTGTTAGAACGGTGTTGTGTTAGCGGCCCCTTAGTTAATAACTAATGATCTTTGCAACGGAAGTGAATCAATCAAAACTAACATTAGCTGGACAATAACTTTATTCTAGAGCTGCTGTAAAGCCTAAACAATCTCTGTTACTGTAATCTCCTATTATCACTGTAAAACTGCTTTGAAACAATCTATATTGTTAAAAGCGCTGTATAAATGAAGGTGACTTGACTTGACTTGACTTGATTCCCTCTCTGGAGATTAAGTCTATTCCAGCACAGCTTTGTCTTTCTCTCTGCTCGTGTTCACGGGCCATAGAAATCCTGTTTTGGTGAAAATTGATGTAATTTGCTGTAGTAATTATCTTAGTAATTAACTCTCTAATGACTGCGGTGTGAAAGTGCTGTGGCTCATGTGCGCAGTCATTATTTGCTCTCCATTGTAATACAAGCTTCAAAGTGTGATGATACTGACTGGAGAGAGGGAGAATAGACTTGGATGCACCTCAATAACCTCTGGGGCCAATTATTGTAATTTGATTTGGACGACAAGCTGCAGGAAGAGTGTGGGGTCGGTGGGCCGTGCCGCGTGTGTTTAGGGGTGTGTGAAATCTCTAGGCTTTTAGTCCCTTCACAACAAACCTGCTTTTTTCCCTCCCTCAAAAGGAAGATCTCATTGTTTCTGGACTGCAGATGCTCCCTCACACACTCGCCAATATCAATCCTGCTCGCAGCGACAGTAAACGCACCGGCCTTTCCGCCCTGCATCCGTACATGTTTTTGCATTAGTGTTGAATCAGTTGTCCTTACAGCACAGGTTCGCGTGCAGCTTCCTTTAAACCGTCTCTCGGGATGTTGTTTCCCTGTGATTGTCTTTCACACGGGCCAGAAGCTCAGAGATGCAGGAAACACTTAATGTCTCATAAACTCATCAGAGTGATTAGCAGACTAATGAAGAGACGAGACGAGGGGCGGCGGGAACGCAGCGCTATGATCAGGCGCGGCCCCTCCAAGGCCCTGTTTATGATGTAATGAGATAATTGCCGTTACAGGTAGCAGGTTAATTACACGTGTAATTACTCAAGCGCTTCATACTGGCTCTTCTGAAACACTATTGGCATGTGATTATCAACCTTTTATTTCAGATCCTTTTATTTTCTCCTGTCGTTCACGAGGTCAGTTTGTTCATGCTAAAAGTTGAAAAAAATCCTGTGATGCCTCTCGTTCCACGCATGTCACCTCATTTTAATATTCGGTAACACTTTATTTTGATGGTCCCTTTTGAACATTCTGTTGATTATAAGAAACTTTGCAACTACATGTCAACTAACTGTCATTAGAGTATTAGTAGAGTATTAGTAGAGTAGAGTATCAGTAGTGTATTAGTAGAGTATCAGTAGAGTACTAGTAGAGTACTAGTAGAGTACTAGTAGAGTATTAGTAGTGTATTAGTAGAGTATTAGTAGAGTAGAGTATCAGTAGTGTATTAGTGGAGTATCAGTAGAGTATCAGTAGAGTATCAGTAGAGTATTAGTAGAGTACTAGTAGAGTACTAGTAGAGTATTAGTAGTGTATTAGTAGAGTATTAGTAGAGTAGAGTATCAGTAGTGTATTAGTAGAGTATTAGTAGAGTATCAGTAGAGTATCAGTAGAGTATCAGTAGAGTATTAGTAGTGTACTAGTAGAGTATCAGTAGTGTATCAGTAAAGTATCAGTAGAGTATCAGTAGAGTATCAGTAGTGTATTAGTAGAGTATCAGTAGAGTATCAGTAGAGTTTTAGTAGAGTATCAGTAAAGTATCAGTAGAGTTTTAGTAGAGTATCAGTAGAGTATCAGTAGTGTATTAGTAGAGTACTAGTAGAGTATCAGTAGTGTATCAGTAAAGTATCAGTAGAGTATCAGTAGAGTATCAGTAGTGTATTAGTAGAGTATCAGTAGAGTATCAGTAGTGTATTAGTAGAGTATCAGTAAAGTATCAGTAGAGTTTTAGTAGAGTATCAGTAAAGTATCAGTAGAGTTTTAGTAGAGTATCAGTAGAGTATCAGTAGAGTATCAGTAGTGTACTAGTAGTGTATTAGTAGAGTATCAGTAGAGTATCAGTAGAGTATCAGTAGAGTATCAGTAGTGTATTAGTAGAGTATTAGTAGAGTATTAGTAGTGTATCAGTAGTGTATTAGTAGAGTATTAGTAGACTCTCTGCTTAATATCTGCTAACTCTTTATTGTGATGCTCCTCAAACAGACATTCTACTGACTAAGTATATTTGCAACTACGTCAACTTATTCTAATCCTAACCCTACCAGTCTACTAATACTCTACTGATACTCTACTAATACTCTACTAATACTCTACTGATACTCTACTGATACTCTACTGATACTCTAATGAGAGCTAGTAGACATGTAGGTGCAATGTTACTTATAGTCAACAGAATGTGTTAAAGGGACCATCAAAATAAAGTGAAACCTAATTTTCTCAGCACAGGATTTGGAGATTCTGAAATCTGCAGCAGTCCTGGGATGACACCGACATTATCGTGTGTGTGTGTGTGTGTGTGTGTGTGTGTGTGTGTGTGTGTGTGTGTGTGTGTGTGTGTTATTAAGCTGCTTCCTCATACAGACGTCTAATTAAAACGGTTTATTCCACTTCATTTACAAGCAAAAGAGAAGCTTTAGTTCTTCAGTGCAAACAACCGCACATTACATGAGCAGGAAAACAACACGGCGAGAATGACTGCGAGAGCGCAGCTGTCCGGGACAAACGTGTTTGTGCAGATGTGTGTGTGTGTGTAGGTTCTTCAGCACTAAATGAACTGCTGCTTGTATATGATGTTTTTTTTTAGTCTATTATACTAGTCTATTAGTTCTGCTTCTAGTCTGCTACTAGTCTCAAACAATTCTGCAAACGCGAGTGGAGTCATTAACACAAGTAAACACTGACCCACTGACTACTTTTCTGGATGAGAGGACTAGTGAAAGCGAGTAGTGGCATTAGTCGCAGGGTTCAGGGCTGACGCTCTCCGCGCTGACCTCTGTGTTTGTGGGTGAGCGCAGCGGTGTGGATCACTGCTCTCCAACACGAGCTCTGAGAGGAGCAGGAACGGTCCTGTGGACGCCGTCTCAGTAATTAGAGTCTTTAAGCTCAGACTCTGACGGCACTGCCTCCACCTTCATGCCCCATTAGCCTGAAACAAATGTCCGGGCCAAACAAATCTGTGACTGCACCTCTCCTCAAGACAAAGCTTCAGCCTACTTGATTTGGCTTTTTACTCTTTCCTCGTTGCAGTTGTTACGATTACATGTTATATAATCACACGGCTTCTTATCGTCCGCACAGCTTCAGTCTTCTTCTGAGCTCTCGACGCTAACGCTGTTCTGCTTTAATGTCCACACTGCAAAATAAGGTAGCCTCTAATGGTTACATTAAACAGCTTTCTCTACCCGATTTTATCCATGAACATTTGTTTCGGTGGTTAATGTAATTATGTTTATTCAGCGATTATTACATAATGTTTTTGATTTAAATAAAACCAGTTCATTTAGAGGTCTAATTAATTTTTTTTTTACTGTAATTAAACCAGATGTGCTGTGTACATTTCTGTTGTGATAACTCATATAAGACACTTGAGGTGACGTTATAGAGAGTACAGGGTGTTTGACTGTCCCATCATCCAGCTCTAAACTGCTCAAAGTGACTCAAACAAACAAATGTGTCTATTCTGAAAGAAACTATACACATTAAAATTGACTTCACTATGTAACACAAACTCAAGTTGTTTTCATCAAATAGTTACCGTATTATAAAAGATGCATATATTCATGATTTAGCATCACTAGAACACTGGATTGACCAATCAGAAGGCAGGAACACTGGCAAATATTACAGCTGTTTTTTACAGTTCTCTACTTTATACGGGTCAGTGGGGCCCAGTTTAATGTGGATAAACACTGTCTCTCTCTACAGACTGGACATGTTTGAGCTAGATAGAGGCCGATATGGAGCGAGCGAGAGAGAAAGGGGGCATGTTTTTCCTTCTCCAAGGGCACTGCTTTTCCAAAAGTGCCTGGGGCGAGACTGCAGCACCTCGTCTCCCGGAGGCCTTTGGGCGTCTCCTAATAGCCACCCCCTCCTCATCTGCCCCCGTCTCAGAGGTGCATGATGGGATACTTCCCCTTCCCCCTCTCCTCTTCTCCTCGTGTCGTCCTCATGTTTTGTGCTGGAGTTCACATCCGCACAGGTTCAAATGGCAGAGTTGCCAGGGAACAGTCAGAGGCCATTAGCGTTTGGGACGATTCGCCCTGCGGCGCTGCAGCGCTAACCAGCGAGCGGCGGGGCCATGTAGATTAGCAGCTTCACATGTAATGAGCAAGTTTACCCTTTCTTTTCTTCTTTTCTTTTCTTTTCTCTTCTTTTCTTTTCTTTTCCTTTCTTTTCTTTTGTTTTCTTTCATTTTCTTTTCTTTTTTCTTTTCCTTTCTTTTCTTTTCTTTTTTCTCTCTCTCTCCCTCTGTGTCAGTCTCTGTTTCACTGCGCTAATCCCGTCGAATAATTTTTTTGATTATTTCCACTTCTTTGACTCACTGTCATGTGTGTGTGTGTATGTGTGTGCATATTTCCACTAGTGATAGAGTTATCGTTTTTTGGCTGATTTATGGGTAGATTATTGGTATCAGCTAAAAACAGAACCCAACACACCCTGTTATCCTCTCTCAGAGGATAAAGTAAATGTTGTGTAAAATGAGCCTTTTAGCAATTTTGTGTACATTTCATTCTCTGTCATTAAATTGCATGATGTGTTTGATTTATTCTGATCTAGATCTGTTGAAAACACACTGATCTCCAGACGTTTAATTTGTGTACATATAGATTTGGTTATCAGCGAGTGTCTGTGTGTGTCTGGTTTCAGGGGCCGTAGGGTAATGAAGCGAGTCGTCGGTCTGTAAACACACACGGGTCACTCTGGCCACCGCGAGCACTAGGCTATCGCGTTGCAGTGAAAATGGAAACGTCAATAAAATTAATCTGGCCACCTTTTGGCCTGGACGGCTCGCTGTGGTCCACTCATAACACACCACAACAAGACAGGTTTACACTCCTCCTCCAGATGTCATTGGAGCAGATGAGCAAACTGTGTTTGTCAAGTGACAGCTACGCCATTGCTTCTCTGAACGTGTAGTTTGACGGAGTGTGTGTTACGAACCCCTACCCCGTGAGGTCACTTCTGCATCATCAGCACGTATCTACGCGGCGAGGGCAAAGAAACGGCACTTGAGTGAAAAATAATAGATTAAAACAGAGAGGGAAAGGCTTTCAACTGTCCTTGTATTCCTCATGTATTTTGCATTTCCTTACGCCACCCATCGGATCTGTTCTCTTTGCTCCTTTTTTAAGTGATTATTTGAAATATTAATGCGTGATTATTGCTTATATAGGTGCGCGTGATTGATGTCTCCCCAAAAACAGAGCGACGTGCAAGTGTAAATTTGTATAATATCGCGGCGTAGTGCAGGAGTTTTTCAGATACATAATTTAGATGCCCTGAAGGAAGGCTTTCAAGGCATTTTCGCCCAAGGCCAAGAAAAAATAACTGACTTTTTAAAGTAAATCATTTTTGCTAATGCACAATTAATGGCAGAGGAGAAAGAAAGTAAGTCTGGGAAGTAGGTTATGCAGAGACCCGACCTGCCCTCACACATGGACATGAGCGAAGGAGTGTCAGTCGTGCTCGGGATATGCAAATGAGGTGCAGGAAGGGGAGGGGCCGCAATATTGTGCGTGTGTGTTTATCGCGTTTCAAATTTTTTTGATGTTGCTGTTCTTCTTGGCGTCTCTGTGTTTTAGGGTTTATGTAAGTTTGTATAATGTCACTGTGTGTAAGATTGTGTACCACTTTTCTAAAAAGCTCTCCCTTTCGTCCAGGAGATGGCTTAGACAACAGCGTGGCCTCACCCGGCACGGGCGACGATGACGATCCAGACAAGGACAAAAAGCGACAGAAAAAACGAGGCATCTTCCCTAAGGTCGCCACCAACATCATGCGGGCATGGCTCTTCCAGCATCTCACAGTAAGTGTCTGTCTTTCCATGAGCTCTTTCTGTATCTATGATTGGGAAAACAGTGCTGAGATCGCACGCTAGTACTCTTAATTGAAACTCTTACAAATCAGAATCAATGCACAGCTATCAACATTCATAGAACAGTTAGATCCGGCCGCTTTTGAAACGCTTGTCTGCGTTGTGTTACTCGGCGACATGCACCGCTTGATCCTGATCCTGACCAGTTTTCATTTGAAAAGCAGAACTAAACAAATTATTTAGCCATTTTGTGAGTGTAATGGCATTTGATGTTAAAGTCCCAATGTAGTCAATAATTGTATCCATTAAAACTCATCTTTGATCACCAAAATGACATATTTAAGGGTATTTTCCTTGAAGAAAATGTCTTCATGCCTTAAAATAGCTTGAATGTAACTCGACACCCTTGCCTCATTTAGTAAGCGCGGTTCTATGAATATGCAAATGAGCCCCGCCTCCACTCCCTCACTCAGCTCAGAGATCCACTGGTTGACGATCACACGTTGATCTGATTGGTTACAAGGTAGTTTGTGACGTCAGAAACACCAGCGATTTCAAAGCGTGTTTTTGAGACTGTCTTTGGTTCACTGCAGTTTTAAGGAGGAAATACTCAGCAATGCTGTCGACTTATGAATTTACACATGGTTTGTCTTAAAGCAGATTAAAAACACCACATAGACACATAAACAACATTAAAAGCTGGATTTCCACCACAGGAGGACTTCGAGTTCAGTATCAGAATCAGTTCCTCGCGAAGAACGTTTTTAGGGTTCAGTGTAAGTCTAGTTGTTGTGGCACTAGGAGAGAGCGCTGTGTGTGTGTTGGTTTAGAGAGGTGGCATGCGGGGTCGTGTTCCCTCGGCCTCTCTGATGTCACGACATCATCCGCGGCTCAGGATATATCGATCGGGACGGGAAGGGTCGGGTTTCTGAGGGATGAGCATGTGAACTGAGAACGGCCATGCGTTTGTAGGACTGTGTCTGTGAGGGACTGCCGTAAGAGTCTGGCTTTGGACCCAGTGATCTAACTCAAGCCAGAATAATGATGGCTAATTAAAAGGGCTGTAAAGCCATTAGAAACATTAGAGGGATAATCAGAGGCGCTGAACTCTGCCATGCGCTTATAACTCTCATACTCATCAGAACAACTATTTGATGGACAAAGACACTTCACTTTTCTCTGCATTATTCTTGCTCTCTTTTCATTTGTCGTCCCTTTCGCACTCTCAGAACCACTTGTGTGTAAAGCAGTGAAGAGAGAGCCACCTACCTCGCCGCTTTTACCCACAAACGCCTCTCGCTTCTTTCACTCGGCTCCATATCACGCAGGAATTTCACACTGTTTTCAAAGATCATTAGGCGTCTTTACTGGCAGCTCAGGAGATCCCCATTCACGGCGTTCACAAGAGACGCACTCCCGTTTCCTTTAGAATTGTTTTAAAATGCGCTGAAAACCTAAGGAGAAGTTTTCATTAATGGAAATACAGAAGTTTCCATCATCCTTTTAGATGTTTCTCTCATTTCAGAGTCTTTTATGTGTGTGAGTAATAATTCATCCTTTTTAACGCACCTTTCTATTTTTTTTCTGACCAAAAAGGCTTAATTGAATTATCCCAAAGCACCAACCGCTGCCCCCCGCGCAATCCTTTACACCGCACGGCCGTGCCACACACTAACACATCAGGCCTTTTATTTTAATTTGTTAAGCAAATGTATTTTCCAGTTCAGGATGCATTGGTGTGCGGGTGAATTCATGGGGACTTTGGCCCTGAATGGCCCGTAGCGGCAGCTCTCCATTCAACCATTCATTCAAGGGTGCAAAAGAAAAGCAGCGAGGTTGTATTTTCTCAACCGCGGGGCCAAAGCGGAGCTGCTCTTCCATGAGCGGCGGGGGTCCCTTTACATATGTTCTCAACATTGAGCCATTGTCACTTATTCTGAGGGGCTCAAAAGGACGTAACCCCTTCCCTCCCCCCGTTTCCATCCCCCGCGCCTACAAAACAAGGCGCCAGCTAACAGTTACAATTGTGGGCTAAAATCGATGGCCTCCACTCCCAAGGAACGCTTTCCCTCTCTGACGCTCTGAGCCCACCCTTACATGGGTGAAGCCTCTCTGAGCCAACGGGTCATTTGGGGCCAACAGCCAAATCCCAAAGCGGTGCGAAGGATAAACCCACAAGAGATGTATGTAGTGCACATTCACCACCTGACTGAACTGGAGAGTTTGGGTCAGAATGCACTGCCGGTAAGCCCGAGAGATGCGCTCTTGCTCCTGGAGCTCTCTGGATCTCTTCCAGTGCCATTAGCGGGTAGGAAATCCCAGATGGCTGCTGTAAGCTTTCCCATACGGCACAGAGCTTATGTTATCGGAAAGATAAACTCCTCTGTGGGGTGTATTGCTCTATTAGACTTCATATTTAATGAACGAGAGAGAAGAGCGTTCCACTAGGCTCACAGTAGGGCAGTGGTGAAGTGTAGTCATCGCTGCAGGGTCACCCAACAGTTTAATGGAGACAAACTTTGAATCCTCTCAATTAGTCCGTTGGCGCCCTTACTGTGTCTCCTGCTAAGAAGAGGGTCAGCCTGCAATGAAAACAGGAAGCACTCAGATACAAAGATATCACTCCAGGCCTGTGCTGTCCTTTCACTTCGGTAAGCCTACAAAAAGCAGTGAAAATAAATAGGGTCGTTTGAGCTGGGCGGCCTGAAATGAGGCTCAACCAATGGCATGAGGATTTGGGAAAACGTGAATATTTATTGGACAATGATGTAGGGCAGGACTTTAATTGTTTTTGTATCCATTGGATTTGATTGGGTCGTTGTTGTGATGTGATTGGCTTAGTTTATTTTGGTAACACTTTACAATAAGGTTCATTAGTTAACATTAGATAATGTATTAACTAACATGAACTAACAATGAGCAACACATTTGTTGCAATATTTATTAATCTTTGGTAATGTTAGTTAATGAAAATACAGCTGTTCATTGTTAGTTCATGTTAGTTCACAGTGCATTAGCTAATGTTAACAAATACAACCTTTGATTTTAATAACGTATTAGTAAATGTTGAAATTAATATTAACTAAGATTAATAAATGAGGAAGAAGTATTGTTCATCCTTAGTTCATGTTAACTAAGGTAGATAACTAATGTTAACTCATGAACATTATTGTAAAGTGTTACCTTTATTTTTTCCCTAAATAACAGGCTTTCAACTAAAAAAAAGTCAATTAAATGGTGGAGAAAGTTAGTATATGTTGCAGAAAGTTTATGAAAAGTTTTCTTCAGAATAACATGCACTTATTAAATGTTAGGGCATTTAGTAAAGATGGTTGATTTTGAGTTCATTTTGACTTAGTGAATTAGTCAGAAACAGGCAGCTGATGATTTCTGATCTTTTGCTTTTGATTCAAAAGTTACAAACCTCATCAAATGACTGTGTAAACAAATAAACAGGATTAGCCAGGGGTCAGGCTGTCCCACAGTAAAGCAAACAGACTCGTTCCTCAGGCTTGACTCAATTAAACGTTTGGGTTGATCAGTTCTGACTGTTTGCATGTCTGATTCACATCACTGTTCATTTCCACTGCAGCACATCTGACAATTGTTTTAAACAATGGACATCTACATATAAACACAAAATGTACACTTAAAAAAAAAACTTCAGACAACCCCCCCCCCCCTCTCTCTCTCTCTCACTCTCTCTCATTCTCACTCTCTCTCTCTCTCTCTCTCTCTCTCTCTCACTCACTCTCTCCCTCTCTCTCTCTCTCTCTCTCTCTCCCTCTCTCTCTCTCTCTCTCTCTCTCTCACACACACACACACACACATAAAATGTGGTCGGTTGGTTGTATGAGTTCTATGAGTACCCCTGCTGTATGAGTTTTCTAAGGAAAGGTTTCCTCCCTCACTGTTTGCTGTAATGCAGGGCATTCTTAAAGCAGCAGTTTCATTTAAGGCCCAGCGAGGTTGTTTAGTGACGCTCCGGGGGGTTGCAAAGGGGCAACACTAATCTATCATGGGCGTGTTTGCCATCCATCACCAGTGCAGCCTATATAACAGTTCAGTTCTCAGTGTGTGTGTGTGTGTGTGTGTGTGTGTGTGTGAGTGAGTGTGTGTGTGTGTGTGCAAGGAAGCCTGGAGACCAGAAACATACTTACACTAATGTGTGCTTTTGCACCCCTTGTGGCAATGCTGAGAATGGAAACACTTTTGGTAAAGCTGTGTTTTGGACAGTGAACCTACAGTGGGGACTCACTCTATCTGCTTTCTGCCCATTTGTTCTGTTGATTCAGACCTGTTGTAAGTCTAGAAAATCAAGCATGTCACTGCAAACTGCACGCTGCTGCAGTCAGCTGACCAGTTGTCCATATCGAGTGACTCTTTCATTCTCGCAGGTTGTGGAATTACGTTAGACCCACATCAACCTTCATCTCCCGTACGCAAGTACTTGGAAATAGTTGCTGTCTGTGTGTGTTTGCGTGTGTGTATGTGTGTGTGTGTGTGTGTGCTTGTGTGTGTGTGTGTGTGTATGTGTGTGTGTATGCTTTCGGTGTTTGACAGATCTTGGATAACAGTGCCTGAGAAGAAGCTTTTGCGTCAACTAGCATTTGGCATCAAGTTGTTCAGCATCAATATTAGCTTCACTTCTTAAATACAAATTTTGTTTTCAGATCACTGCATCCTTATTTAAACTGTTGCAGCTGCATTATGCTTTAATATGTCTCTGTGCATTAACATTTATGACCTGAAGGCAATTGTTAGTGTGTTCCTCTTTCTTGATCTTGTCTTTGAGCATCATGCTGTATGTTGTGTAAGACTGAACTTATAGCATGTTTTATCATGGATTGATGCTTTCTGGAGATGAATGAGTCTCTGAAATCTCTGTCAGTTGAGGGATGACCTTGCAGACACTTGGAATGCTCCAACATACCCAGACTGAGTCAGTATTAATAAAGACAGCTTGGACAGGCTGGAACACGCTGTTCCATGCATGTGTGTGTGTGTGTGTGTGTGTGGAGGGGAATGCTTTTGCTCTGACCTGAAGATACACATAAACAGTAAGGAGAACAAGAACTCTAGTTTAGTAACTCTAGATCTTACTGGACAGATCTAACTGACCTCCACACAGACCAACCCACTCGTGTCTGCCCAGAACACCAGGCTGGCTAACGGCACAGGGAAGGGCAAATCCTCAAACTTCAAGCACTTGTTGGTTTTCAGAGGTTTTGTGTTTTCCCCCCAATGGACTTTTTGATAGACTGACTTCAGTATTACATTCAGTAAGGTCAGAAACAGAAACATATACACGAGTGAAGGCGCCAATGCCTGCCCAGAAGATTGCAAGAATGTGATCCAGATTTGTTATTATTCAGGTAGCTGCTATAAAACGTGAGGAAGTTTCACTAACTTGCTCAGCATGATTCTGTTTATACTGTTGACCTAAAAGATGTGATTAGAAGGCATAGAGAACTCTAATGCCTTTTATAGCAATCCTTGTGGTAAAGCTATAAGTAATAAACTGTGAAATCAATGTGTGCACTCATATACTTGCTTACATTGTGTCTCAGGCTAAAAAGAGGGAGGAACTAGGGGTGTGGTCGAAGAAACAACTGAAACATAGAAGCTGAAAACTAAGAGAGGATGGCCGTGTGTGTGTGTGTGTGTGTGTTTGGAGCAAAAATCAAAACCAGACTGTGCTTCTCTGTTTAGTTTGTCAGGGGACTGGCGCTCCTCTGAATCCCAGAGCTCTATTTCTGCTCTGTGATCTTCCCGCCCTTTCTCTGCTGCTGTTTTTATTCTGTTTTGTTTTTCCAGCACTTCTCCTCACAAGCCTCCCTCTGAGCTCTGTCTGCACCTCCTTTATGCTATTTCATAATGACGACCGAGCGCTGTGACTGCACAATATCATTTCATATCTTGAATGGTGCATCAAAGGCAACAAACAAAACGCACCAATTTGCTGTGGTTTCTGTGCAGCCTCCCAAGATGCCGGCGAACTGAAGCCTTCCGTCGACTGCTCCGCCACACTGTGGTGCCAGTATCTGATGCTCACTGTTCAGGCGCATAAGGGAGGTTTTCATGATGACTAAAACCTGTGAGCAGTTTAAAAAATATTCACAAAAAGCCAAAGAAAAAAGGCAGATATAAATAAAAGAAAATCTACTAAAGACACATATCCTAATCAAACTGGATCGTTTTGGCTCCAGATGTGAATGCATGTGAATATTGATCAGATCGCTGTAGTTGTAATGTCCCCGGGGCACGACAAACCCTGCTCAAATCTACAGCGATTTAGATAAAGAGAATTGGCAAGACACAACGGATTTCAGCAAGCATAACCTCCTCCTTCTTTCTCCTCCTCCTCTCCCCCTTCAACCAGGGAGCAGAATAAAAGGAGGGAAAACCTGTAATTACACACACTCTTCTGAATCTCCCTTAATGTTCATTATTTAAAACCGGCGGCAATTACAAGTTCAAAGGGGCTTAGAGGGCCAGCAACCTGCATAATCGCCAGCAAATGAAGTATAGCGTGTTCACGGCAGCGGAGCCGCTGCTGGGGGGGGGGGTGAATCATACATTTCCATACGGGCACAAATCTCTGCCACCTCAAGGCTCCAGTGTGCACTATCCCTGCCTCGCAATCCTCTTAGCCACGGCTTTTTGTCTTTCTTCACCCACCAGCTACCCTCCGACATGTAAAGCATATCAAACTTTACCCTGGCTTATGTTGTACATTCACAGTTATTTGTCCTTATGTTTATGGCTGCCAGGCCGCCCACCCTCTCCTCCAGATTACTCTGCTCTGTTTCTCTCTCCTCCTCTCTTTTCCTCCCATTTGACGTCACATGCATGTGATGCGGGCGCAGGAGTGAGCGCGTCCCCACAGGTGTATCTCAGTTACCTTAGGAGACAGTCACAGCAGCCAATTCTGTCCACAGGTGGCTCTTTGCTCATCAAGAAGAAGGCTCGCGAGCCCAGCGGTTAGCTCTGGTTTCAGAGCCGCCCCAACCGGCGGTCATTGTATACATCCTCCTCTACATCTACACCTCCACACAAGAGGCTCTCTTTCTCTCTCTGTGCCATGTTTATCTTCTTCCTCTGTCCTGGTTCAGTGCTGCAGGTCACCTTTCTTTCTGTACTGCTTTCGTGTGCCTCCCCCCGGTCAGTTGTGCTGCTGTTTGCATTAGGGATCTTTGATAAAATCTCCATAGGGATTTGCTCTAGTGCTCACACCATTTCCTGCCTGCTGCTTTCATTGTTTGTCTCGTTCGCATGGGGGACCGTACAACTCCCACCTGAATACAATAAAACGTTGACGCTCTTTGGCGTGGCAAACAGCAGACAGTTCATTTTTCATTCAGCAAAATCTCCTCAAAAGGAAGCGAAGACTGGCTGTTTCATTAAGTGGCCCATCCAGGCAGACACGTGCACCACAGCAGAGCCCATGTTTACCCAAGCAAGTGTGCATATTAGAACGGAATCCATGGAGAGATTAATGGGCTACTGCCTCTGTACCATTGATTATCTAAACGCCATTTTTCCCTCTTCCTGCACACGTATTAAAAAGTAATGAAGCCTACGGAGGAAAGGAAGGCAAGACTTCACGCGTCATTTTAAGTTATCTGGACTCTAACAGTGAGGAATCTCTTTAAGGCACGTTTTGAGCAGAATTAAGTAAACAAATGTGGAGTATGCTTTTGAAACAAGCTGTGGCGACTAGAAAAATGTGCTTAAGCAAAGACGAGCCCCTGACACATGGAGACTCTGCAGATGTTAGCAATTCCCCAACCTTACAACAAGGCTGCAATTACAATGGATTTGGTAACCAATGACAGTAATGGAAATGTGGAAGAACATCAGAAGCACCCAGGATTAGAACAATCTACAAAGCCAGTTCAATAGTATGTTATAGGTCCCTTAAAAAGTGGCTCTAGGCGGCTGTCCATCATATGCCTTCTATTTGCAAAGCATGGACGTTTCCACTAGCACCGTCTCCATGCATCTCCATTCTGTTCTCCTCTGTCAAGGCCCTGCTGAAAGGGTGGGGGTGGCCTCTTTCAGGGAAATAACTTCCTGAGACATTACGTGAATCAGCAGACAGCCTTATGGCCCAGACCTTCCCAAGAGTCTAAACGCTGGAGTTAAAGGTGAGGAACCACATTGAAAACCTGATGGGAAACAGTTTTTCCTGCCCTGCAGAGCTTTATTTTGAATGCTCTTGGCTTCATTTGGTTTTAGTATGTGGTAATGACTTCTGCACTAGATCTTCCTCTACAGAGCCCAACCCTCAATGTCATAGCCATTACTGAAGCACTTTTACCATTACAGAGGCATGCCGTTCGATTCCCGTCAGTCAAAGTTGACTGTACTGCGCTCAACTCTGCACTGGATCATGAATTATTGTGCAGCGGTGGGGCGAGGGATTGAGGAAGGGAAAAAAAGGAAGAGTAGAAGTAATGGCTGAGAAAATACACAAACACACAATGGAAAGAACACAACAACAGCTGTCTTCTCTGCAAAGTGATTGGAGAGGAGCGGGGCTTGGGTTACATTCCTGAGATGGGGATGGCTGGTGTTGGTTTCAGAGGTGGGGGCAGGTGGTGGGGGTGGAGACAGCTCAACAAGTTGTTGAAAAGAACACAGACGCTTGTCATCAGCCTCCAGAGCAGGGAGCCATCTGAGTGCATTTTAGTCACAGAGGTTAATGACCTCCCTTTGCTCTTCCGTCCTGCTGGAGTCCAGTGCACCAGCAGCACTCTGCTGTGTTTGAGCTCACAGTTCTTCCTTGTGGCCTGGATCAGCCCAAAAAGCTGTAAGTGGATCCTGACAATCCCTTTTTATCTCTCCCTCTAGGGCAGCGCGTAAACTTTCAGAGTAACGATGGTGTTTGGATTACTGTAGCTCCCTTTGATGCCTCGGTATGCACCATGCAAAGTGCAGAAAGAAGAAAGACTGAGACAGAACTGATATGTACTTTTTTCTTATTTGCCAGTTTTGTGGACACTTTTTTATCCAAAGGGACCTACAGTACACCTACTACAAGGACCGTCCACCCATACCAATGTGGGGTCAAGTGATAGGGAAACTCAATCCTGTCATGAATCGCTCCTTTTGGGGTTTGAACAACCCTGCAGTTATTGCACAAGTTGTTAATCTGCTCTGATAGATACAAGGTTGAAATTCTCACCAACCTTTTAGGTTTCAAACTTCCTTTTATCCTGTGCAGTTTCATATGTTAGGAAACCTTTAGAAAATGAATAAAAAGAATAAAGCCAGCTACATTTCTTATTTTGTGCTGCCTGTTGACCCCATCCACTAATAAACGGTAAGCTGAGCAAGCTGTTGGTCATCCTCTCATGGGATTGTTGGGTAGCTGCCAGTTTCCTGCTTGCTTTGTCAGTGGATAAAGTCAGTAACAAACGAGAAGCCTACAGCCAAGCCGGTCAGTCAGGTCAGAGGTCAGCAGACCTCAGGGCAGGATTGTGCAGAGGAGCACTATGGGGAGAGCACAGGCGGCTGGAATGCACTGAAAAGGGGCCCTTTGCTCCGTTCCTCAGCTCTACTGCTTTTAGAGCCATTAAATCTCTTCATACATCCCTTAGTCTTGAGCATCAAAAGTGGAGAGTCCCCAGGGCTCATAGCAATCCACTGCCTGAATTTGTAGTACTGACGCCCTGTGTAAGGGAGAGTATTTACGGGTATGAATTGAGGTTGCTTTGGCTCCGTCAGTTGTCTCGCAAGGTTTCTGCGATCACGACTGCGAGAGATCTTTGGCTGAGTCGGGTTTTTCTGTCCTGCTTCGGTTGACTTGATCATTTTAGCTAGGCTGAGTTTACTGAAAATCTTCATGGCTGCCTCTTTATGCTGATACATTGTTTAGTCCTTTTGGAGAGCCAGCTAAATGGGCGCCATGCTTGACTTCTACATTTTTAGCATCATTAACCTACAGGAAATTGCCCCTGCAGCTGTTTGCCGGCTGCTTGGTTGCTCCACATTCCCAGCTAATGGCTGAACATCGAGGTTTCCTCTACTGTGAGTTTTGACTGTAAAGCAGATTTGACAACATGGATTTGATGGTGTAACAGATGAAACATAACATTATTGGTTTAGAACTCTGGATTGTTCGTTTGTGACTACTAGTAAAAGATGCTATCATGCCTTTAATTGCTGCTCCCAAACCAAGCCACAGAGACAGCGTGTGTAAATAACCCTTCCTGTCATTAAGAACGCTTACTAATCTAAATGAAATGTGCTTTGTATATCTTAGATTAGCCTGTTCTATTGCCTTGTCCTTCGGTCTCAAATGCCAGTACAAAAGGATTCTTACAATAATATGTGCTGCCAAGACCTGCTTGCATAAAAGGGGTTGGCTGGAATATTGAGGGGCTGGTGAACTACTTTGTTGCCCGCAAGCAGAACGACCCTGTTGTTCTTTGGTTGCCCAGTGGCCTTTTTGCCAACATTTCTGTTCTCCAGCCCAGTCCATGTACCCCACAAGCAATAAACATCCCTTTCTCTCTCTCACGCAGGCAAAATATATTAAAGAATAGCGTAAGTAAGTTTTGCCCTTTGGGATGGTGGGGGCAAGACAGCAGTAAGCCATAAGTTGTAGCACAGTGGCCCAATGAACGTGACCCGTAAGGTCTCGGCTCCGTTGCTCACGGGTGCCATCTAGACTAATCAAGTCATTACAGACTGGTGAAGGCAGCGACAAGAGAGAACTCTTGCTCTGTGCTCCCTTAGAATGTTGGATGAGTAGTGCATTGTTGCCTCAATCTTATTAGGCCAGATATCTTTTTTTTTTTTTTTTTTTTTTTAGTTGTGAATTTGTTCTGAGGCCAGCAGGTTGTTTGCCTCATTTCACAGGCTTTCATTGTACAGTGTGAACTCAGGTCATGTTTATCTACTTGATTTGCCAATTTGCCTCTGAGCATGAGTGGTCACATGACTTTATGACAGCAGTAGTGTCAACTGACAAGACTGTACTGCTTTCAACTCCCATTCACTTTCCCTTCCACTTTTTCCAGCCTGAAATGAATCTGTTTGAAAACCGTTGTTAAGACATCCCAGGGAATACGCCTCAATCTCCTGCATGCAGTCAAAAATAGCTAGTTGATGACAGAACCTGCTGCAAAAATGAAGTTAAACTCGTGCCCCAGAAGTGTTTGACTAATCAGGTGGAAAGAGAAATTCTAGGGCTGTTGTGGTGAGAATTTAATTTGGTCAAATGTACACCCTAAAGCCAGAGGGTTAAGAGGATGAGAGGAGATTCAGTCTATCTTCTGTTCCCCTTTCCCTACGCAAGGACATGGAGATCAGGTTCCTCCCCTTGAAAGAGCCGACTGGCCGCGTCTGTAAGAGAAGCCATGAACCTGATCTGATGATTAACTAGCCTCATCACTATGGCTGTGGGCCACATCCAGACACACACACATAGAAGAGGGTTTTTTGTGTCCAAGTCACAAGGTCTGCGCAAACCCCCACTGCCCTTATTCGTGAGATTTGCAGAGTCAAGCATCACTATTACTGCTACTCCTAGTCAGTGTTAGTGATTTCAACAAACACTAAACATCGCATATCCATTTGTGCTACAGTTACACTACATCTAAAGACACACATTTGTTTGTGTGTTTCTCAAGCATCATAACCGAGGGAGCACATGTCAGTTTCTTGAGCAGTTCAACAGCCGTTAAAGAGCAAAACTTTTCTCTAATTGTTTGTATCACTCACTGTGTGTTTTGCTCCGTGAGTATGTGTGTACTGGGCTGTGTCTGTATCTCTCACTGCAGTGGGTGTGTGTTTGTTCCCCTGTGCGGTTCTCTCTGACGGCCTTGAGAATGGGAGTGATTGATTTTTAGCGCTAATGCTTGTTTACCCTCAGCAACTGCGTTCCAGGCCAACCTCACGGGGGTGCCCACCTCCTCCTCACACCCCTCCCAGCATCCCCCTCCGCCTGGCCTTGCCAATCCATGTTTTCGCGGGGCAACAGTTTGCTTGGCAGGCAAATTGATAGCAAGAGTCGCTCTAGAACCTTGCACCATCTTCAGTGAACATAAATTATTGGTGTAGAGCAAACGGGGGGGCTGGCGGTAGTCCAGCGGCTCCAAGCCCAGCCCTGTCAGCAATTGTTGTGGGGGCACAGAGAGAGAAAGAATGAGTGAGAAAGAGACATATGAAGAGAGGGAGTCGAGCTGCTCTCCTCAATAGCTTTTCATGGCGCGCTGGGCTCCAGGTGCCCCTTTGAAGCCATATAAATTGAAACTGTTTTACCTCTGAAAAAACCCAGCATGGCAGTCATGACTGAGTCTGATCCCAGACCTGCACGAATACTGGTTTGCTCATACGTGTGCATGCCGACGAACACAATGACTGCCGGTATGCACACATCGTTTGAGCATCGGGGGGTGTATTTGAGATGGTGCATTTCATAAAACTGAGGACGTGTTCCCTTTTGTGTGTGCATGTGAGTCGAGTTGCATTCTTGCCGGCTTCCTCCTTGTTGTCTGGATGCAGCGTAGAGCTGAAGAAAATCAAACGCACACAAAACACTACCTAAGCACACACATTTAACCTTAGACACACACAAACTACTAGAATACACAGAAGCAAGCTCCTTTTGTCCATCTTTTAAACAAAACACTCTTTTAGCTTCTGTTCTGTTGAGCAGACATCAATCACAGCGCCGCTGACACACAGCATGAGTCATGTTATAATCAAAGTTCACTTTCTAAACAAATCTGCCTTTCTCACAGTAAATGCAGTGTTCCTTCTTATGACAAATACTTACAACAAACACACCACATTGCAATTATTCATGAATTTGCGTTGTAAAATGGGATATATATATTATATTCAAATCAGTCTTATCAAAATAAACCTGCAGCCTTCATTTGGCTGGAATATCATGCTTGCAGAAACACACATATGTAAATGCATTATTAACAGCCTCTCTAAATTTAAAATGTGCCAATCTTTCTGCAGATTTCTGTGTAGCAGATATTAAAATGTCATTCTGGGCTTTGATTGATTTTATTGGGAGTCTGTGTTATCTTGCTTCGCTCAGTTTGATTAAACACACAGAAACGATCACAGTCAATTTGAGCTGTGCGTCACGGGGAAACTCAAATCCTTCAGCGATGATGGAGTAGTTTGAGAATAATTGAAATTGTTGGTAAGAGACAATGGAGTTTTGAGAACGTGCCCTTCATTTCCGTTCCACAAACCTCTAAAAACAGACAAATAAAGCACGTCGTTTTGAGCGTGTGATATGATAGTATTCCTGCGAGCAGTAGCCATCATTCTCCGTCTCGGTTAATTATAGACCTGATATAGTCCGGCTATGAGTAACACACTTCTAGACAAAATAACCTTGAATTTGTTTTTTGCCAGAATAACTTGCGAGATATATGAAATTACATCATGTAAGCAAAGTCAACAGTGATTACAAGGTGTTTGGTTTCTTTTCTTTGACATGTTTTAGATGATTAGTCTATTCTTGGGCTCTGGTTTAGACGTCTATTAAATTTTCACTGACAGCCCAAATGTTGCCTTGTTTTAGGCCAGACGTCAGGGCTGTGTTTGGACGGCTATTATACATCTTTTAAATGCAAAATTGCTTGCTTGGATCATACTATCACCTTTGTTTGTGTTAGCATGTTAGCATCTAGCTAAATGCATTATCTTAAAGCTTAACATTTCGGTTTGTGCAATTAAAACCTGCTGTGATTCTTGCGTGCAAACTCAAAGTCAAAAGTGAACCCATTGATTGCACAATGGATCGTGGGTTAAAGTAGCCTAAAAAAGCATGCAATCAAAAACACACTGCATCATTCGGCTGACTGTTTGTCTGATTCTTATCTGGCGTACTATCTAGAATGTATAGTATGTGGATTGTGCTGCAGTGATTCAGTAGCTCAGTCGGGGGATGTGCTGGTTTTCATTAGGCTGCAGGACTCTTTAATTCATTGCAGTCTGGCCTCGTACTGATGAAGTCATTCATCAAGCTCACGGTCAGCCGCTCCGTTGGGGAGTGTGTGTGTGTGTGTGTGTGTGTGAAGGGGGGTTGATGTGTGTTTGGGGGCACTGGGGGTTCAGGCTCGACGTTACATGGAGTTGCGGTGAAGAGCACATCACACCCTGTAATTTAGCCAATAGAGTGCAAACACACATGCACACACATGCACTCTGGGAAATAAAATCGGCCCACATGCACTTGCCGCGGACTGTATGATGCACTGACACATCCCCGAGGACTCCTTCCCGAACCGCGTGTGTGTGTGTGTGTGTGTGTGTGTTCAGAATGGCACAAGCAGCAAAAAGCCCGTGCCATTAACAGGCTGCAGCGTAATTAACAGTTGATTCGATCGCCGGCTAGCGCTGGCATCTGCAATAAAATAAGCTGCTCATTTTTCTGTCTAATAATTTATAGACTGCACCTCTTCACATTCTGTGGTCAGTCCGTTTCTCAGGATATTGCTCCGGCTCTTAGTAATTCACTCTATTGATTGAGTTTAAAGTGACAGGAACACTTTCAATCTTTCTCTGATCTCTCATGCTAAGTTTACTCTTCATCATGCTGTTAGCGTGTCATGCACACCGCTGGACGAAATTAATAATTCATATAAAGGTAGTGCTCTGTTCGGGTTTCACTTGTTTTGTAATTTGATGCTTTATTTTACAGTGCTAGACTCGACCTGCGATGTCACTCGGATGTGCGTTACTCTGCTGTATTTACTAGTGCTGGGCAATGATTAACCGTGATTAATCGCATTCAAAAAAGTTTGTGTTCACATGATATATGTGTGTGTACTGTGTATAATTATTTTGCACACACATGCATGTACATATTTTAGAAATATTTGCATGTATATACATAATATAAAGATAAATATTTGATATATAAATAACACATTTTTCTTAAATATATACATGCATGTGCATGTATTTATGTAAACAAAATAATTATACACAGTACACACGCATATATTATGTAAACACAAACTTTTATTTTGGGATGTGATTAATCATTGCCCAGCGCTAGTATTTAAAGAACGCAAAATTTGAGTTCTTGTAAAAAAATATATATTGATGTACAATACTTTTCTCTGTGCATATTCCCATCCATGTTATAATACCAGTGCATGATAATAGAGATTGTGGGATTTATAAATCCCAACATTTCCATGGCGTTTGTAACGTCTATCAAGCCCAGGCTCTGTATTTACAGTGATTTGTGGAACAGAGCTCGATGAAACTGGATCTGTTGTACATTGTGTGTCTGCGGTCAGGATATCTTAAGCTGGCTTTGAAGGGTTTTAAGTGTTTTCTGTTTTTATCCTGTCAGGGAAGAGCAGATATAATGTCTTCTCAGTTTGTGTGAATCATTGAGTGCTGCAGTATTTATATGGGTTTGCTGTAATGAGCGGCACATGCCTGAGAAACACTGAGACAGAGAGGACAGTTTAATGACGGCACATGAGATTCATTAATGCCTACTTTCAGAATTAAACAAAAATGTAAACAAATAGTTCATCATTGATTAAAGGCTTCAGCTAGATTTTTATGTTCAATCTATGTGGATTATCAGCCGATTGCAATAATAATATAATAAATATATATATTAAAAAATATATATTATATAATAATATAGAAAACCAGTCACAAAATCTGCTACTGTCTGTGAGAGAATCACACACACTCACACACACACACACACACGCACACACACACACACACACACACACACACGCGTATGTGTGTGCGCTTCAGTCTTGCCAAGCATATGTCAGCACTTAGCAATCAAAAAAATTATTTCTATGTGCCCATTATCATATTTCTTTGTTAATGATTTTAGCATATTAAAAGCTCCAGTGTGCACAAGTAGAAATCTGATTCATGCGTCTCTTTTTCCTTCATTATTTTTTCAATCTTACAATTGTTTTGTAATTAATTGGACACATTCCTGAAACGTTCCCTCCTCGCGCTCTTTAATTAAACTGGCTGTTGGTTTCTCAATGTGAGGCTCAGGGTCAAGATCCAGTCCAGTGTAATGGCTTTATTCCTGTGACTTTTAGAACATGTGTGAGTGTGTGTGGGCGCACGTGTGGCGGTGTCTGAATAAAGCGGAGTGTGTGGTGTGTTTGGTTGTTAATCTGCCTCTTAAACACATCTGTCAGTGCGGATCACTATTGTTCGTCATGCTTCAGACACACACGGCACAAATTCAATCCTGCCATTTCTATCATGTCACATTTGGCAGATCAACAGTGACACAAATTATATCATTGCATCCCGCGCGGGGATTGTGTTTGCAGTGTGACTTCTGGCTACTCCAGACCTTTGCAGGAACGTCTTGCTTTAGCGCTTGGCCTGCGTTCAGGAGCAACTCAAGCTGAAGTCATTCCTCTAACCGTCGAGGAGAGGAGGATGTGTTCAGGGTTTAATCCGACCGGAGGATTCACCGCGGTGCCGAGCGGATCTGTGCTATACGTCCATTAATCGGTCCAGCAGATTCAGTTGTTCTGTTTGTGTGTTTATACAAGCCGAGAATCCAGCTTCAGTGCTTCTCTCATTCAGTTGAGCTATTAAACGTAACACTTGCAAATAATATACGTATAGCGGCATGCCATGACCTCGTCCTCAACACTTGAGCGGATTTCTTTATTTCTGGCCCTTTTCATTTAAAGGAATTAAATAAAGTATTTATAGTGAACATTATGTAAATACAGTAGGCCTATAGAAATTTTATATGCAAGTCAAATACATAAATCTTAAATTTAGGCCTTTTTTGAGTGAATATATATTTGAAGTAATCATTTTCAGCTATTTGCAAATAATGTTTTTAATTTAACATATGCACACATTCACTCCTAATCATATTCCAATTAGTGCTGTGCAAAATCCCAAATATCCTAAATAAAAGTTTCTTTACATAATATATGTGTGTGTGTTGTGTATAATTATATTCTATATATAAATACACACACATGCATGTTGTATATATGTAAGAAAAAAAATGTCATTTATATATAAAATATTTATATTTAAATACTCATCTGAAGCGTGCGCACGTCTTATTGATTTCTCTTTCTAGTCTTGTGCTTAAATGGACAAATTCACACAAAGATTGTCAGCATGTCCGTCTCGATGAGTCTCCTGGCAGACTCAGCCGTTAGTGAACTTACACAGTGTAATGTGTACAGAAGCAAAAATGCAAACCTCACTGAACTTCTGGAAACAAACTTTGTTGCATTATTTATCACTGTAAAGCTGCTTTGAAAAAATCTGTATTGTAAAAAGCGCTGTATCAATAAATGTGTCTTGACGATCAGTGTACTGTATTCATGCGTTGTGTCTTAAAGTGACGGCAGCCTCTAATACGCCTTCTGTGCTTTTAATGTTAATCAAACAACAAAACACAAGGACATCACTCACAGCTCTGGACTGAATATCTTTGGTGAATTTCATAAGGATTGATCTTTAATTTATACAGTCAAATATGCAATGTTATTTGACATTTTCAGTTTCTGTAGCTGAAAACTAATGTTAGCCCTACCTGATAAACCTGAAAAGCACTGTTTCTATTAT
Organism: Squalius cephalus; assembly: GCF_949319135.1. Lineage (NCBI taxonomy): Eukaryota > Metazoa > Chordata > Actinopteri > Cypriniformes > Leuciscidae > Squalius > Squalius cephalus. The sequence continues at coordinate 1,745,044 of NC_137141.1, forward strand.
TAAAATCTTTGCTCTCTTGTATTTATTTGTGCTGTTGCTTGTAGTTGTTCTTTATTTTTATTCGACAGTAGTGCTTTTTTCCACGAACACGGCACATACCGAACCGAACCGAAGCATGACCCTAAAACCCAAGCGTTCCACCTCTGCTACAAACCGAGCATAATGAAGTTTGGAGTGCTTCAGGGAGTAATGCAGCATGTCCACATGAGGCACAGATTGTGTGTAAAAGCGGTCGACTGTGGTTGTGGTTTGCGTGATGTTCTCCTGGTGCAGATGAGAGTGTTGTCTCTGTGATGTTCCTCATGATCCTGACCGGAGCGGGTCTCTCTTGTGTTCTCTTCCAGCACCCGTATCCTTCAGAAGAACAGAAGAAGCAGCTGGCTCAGGACACAGGCCTCACCATCTTACAAGTAAACAACTGGTGAGTCCAGGCACTTTTCCTCTCTTTGACCATCGGGAAGCTTTCGCGCGCGGACCTTATCGCCGCGTTTTCCTCGCCTTTGATGCATGAATGAATCCGTGGCGGATTACAGATGTGTTGCTCCGGCCGGCAGCGTCTCTGTAGAGCTTAGCTCATAACTGGAGGTGGTGGATTAAATAAAATGATCACAGAGCCAAAGAAATGATACAGGAATTATTTATCAAAATACACGCCCGGGCTCTTTTTTTATCGCTGGCTTAATTTCGTTCGCTACATTCTCCGGCCGATGTTCAGATTAATTGAGCTGACAGCTTCTTTTCAAAACACCGGGAAGGTATTTGCACGGATTTTCTGGCCTTACACAAACTTAATTATACGGAGCGCTCCTTTATCAGTCTAATTCCGTGTAGTGGAGCTGCTATTTACAAATGAGAAGTCCCTGGCTTTTATTCACAGCTTGCTTTAATGTATTTATCGGAGCGGACTCATTTACGCAGCTCTATCTGTCGGGGACAGGCGGCGGCCGAGGGCTTTATCACGCGTCTCCTCGGGGTCAATTGATTTCTGTGCTTTTGTGATTCATTTCCCCTACACCTCATTCTGCTGCGGCTCACGTGAGAACACGCCTGGAGAATGAGAGAATGAGAGAATGAGAGAATGAGCTTGATTCGTCGGCCGGATCTGACCAGGTGCTTACATTGACCACAGGAAGAGCCGTTATCTGCCTTTCACTCGCCTGGCGTTTCAATTACAGCGTTCCTGCCCTCACACCCCAACACACACACACACACACACACACACACACACACACGCTTTGCCTGTTTCATGCTGATTAATGCTGAAATAACCTGCAAACCCCACAAGAACAGCACAGAGAGAGAACAAGTGAAGCTAGAGGAACACTTTCAGTGTTAGACCTCAGATACTGAAAGACCTGAGTGTTGTCTATCTATCTATCTATCTATCTATCTATCTATCTATCTATCTATCTATCTATCTATCTATCTATCTATCTGGATGATGACATCACTGTTTTCTCCAGAGTGGCTATATATATATATAAATAAACTAAATTCATATTTTTTACTACAAAAATCAAACATCACTGAACTTACTTAAGCTGGACTGTGAAACTATTGTCTTCTGGAAACAAACTCTGTTGCATTATTTTCCTGTTCTCTGTGTAAAGCTGCTTTGAAAGGAGTGTTTGTGGGAGTAATTGTGGGAGTGTTTGTGGGAGTGTTTGTGGGAGTAATTGTGGGAGTGTTTGTGGGAGTGTTTGTGGGAGTGTTTGTGGGAGTGTTGTGGGAGTGTTTGTGGGTGTGTTTGTGGGAGTGTTTGTGGGAGTGTTTGTGGGAGTAATTGTGGGAGTGTTGTGGGAGTGTTTGTGGGAGTGTTTGTGGGAGTGTTTGTGGGAGTAATTGTGGGAGTGTTTGTGGGAGTAATTGTGGGAGTGTTTGTGGGAGTAATTGTGGGAGTGTTTGTGGGAGTGTTTGTGGGAGTGTTTGTGGGAGTGTTTGTGGGAGTAATTGTGGGAGTGTTGTGGGAGTGTTTGTGGGAGTGTTTGTGGGAGTGTTGTGGGAGTGTTTGTGGGAGTGTTTGTGGGAGTAATTGTGGGAGTGTTTGTGGGAGTAATTGTGGGAGTGTTGTGGGAGTGTTTGTGGGAGTGTTGTGGGAGTGTTTGTGGGAGTGTTTGTGGGAGTGTTTGCGGGAGTGTTTGCGGGAGTGTTTGTGAGAGTGTGGGAGTGTTTGCGGGAGTGTTTGTGGGAGTGTTTGTGGGAGTGTTTGCGGGAGTGTTTGCGGGAGTGTTTGCGGGAGTGTTTGTGGGAGTGTTTGTGGGAGTGTTTGCGGGAGTGTTTGTGAGAGTGTGGGAGTGTTTGCGGGAGTGTTTGTGGGAGTGTTTGCGGGAGTGTTTGCGGGAGTGTTTGTGGGAGTGTTTGCGGGAGTGTTTGCGGGAGTGTTTGTGAGAGTGTGGGAGTGTTTGTGGGAGTAATTGTGGGAGTGTTTGCAGGAGTGTTTGTGAGAGTGTGGGAGTGTTTGTGGGAGTAATTGTGGGAGTGTTGTGGGAGTGTTGTGGGAGTGTTGTGGGAGTGTTTGTAGGAGTGTTAGTGGGAGTGTTGTGGGAGTGTTTGTGGGAGTGTTTGTGGGAGTGTTTGTAGGAGTGTTTGTGAGAGTGTGGGAGTGTTTGTGGGAGTGTTGTGGGAGTGTTTATGGGAGTAATTGTGGGAGTGTTGTGGGAGTGTTTGTGGGAGTGTTTGTGGGAGTGTTTGCGGGAGTGTTTGTGGAAGTGTTTATGGGAGTAATTGTGGGAGTGTTTGCGGGAGTGTTTGTGGGAGTGTTTATGGGAGTAATTGTGGGAGTGTTTGCGGGAGTGTTTGTGGGAGTGTTTATGGGAGTAATTGTGGGAGTGTTTGCGGGAGTGTTTGTGAGAGTGTGGGAGTGTTTGTGGGAGTAATTGTGGGAGTGTTGTGGGAGTGTTTGTGGGAGTGTTTGTGGGAGTGTTTGTGGGAGTGTTTGCGGGAGTGTTTGCGGGAGTGTTTGTGGGAGTGTTTGCGGGAGTGTTTGCGGGAGTGTTTGTGGGAGTGTTTATGGGAGTAATTGTGGGAGTGTTTGTGGGAGTGTTTGTGAGAGTGTGGGAGTGTTTGTGGGAGTAATTGTGGGAGTGTTTGCGGGAGTGTTTGTGGGAGTGTTGTGGGAGTGTTTGTAGGAGTGTTTGTGGGAGTGTTGTGGGAGTGTTTGTGGGAGTGTTTGTGGGAGTGTTTGTAAGAGTGTTTGTGAGAGTGTTTGCGGGAGTGTTTGTGGGAGTGTTTGCGGGAGTGTTTGCGGGAGTGTTTGTGGGAGTGTTTGCGGGAGTGTTTGCGGGAGTGTTTGTGGGAGTGTTTATGGGAGTAATTGTGGGAGTGTTTGTGGGAGTGTTTGTGAGAGTGTGGGAGTGTTTGTGGGAGTAATTGTGGGAGTGTTTGCGGGAGTGTTTGTGGGAGTGTTGTGGGAGTGTTTGTAGGAGTGTTTGTGGGAGTGTTGTGGGAGTGTTTGTGGGAGTGTTTGTGGGAGTGTTTGTGGGAGTGTTTGTAAGAGTGTTTGTGAGAGTGTTTGCGGGAGTGTTTGTGGGAGTGTTTGCGGGAGTGTTGTGGGAGTGTTTATGGGAGTGTTTATGGGAGTGTTTGTGGGAGTGTTTATGGGAGTGTTTGTGAGAGTGTTTGTGGGAGTGTTTATGAGTGTTTGTGGGAGTGTTTGTGAGAGTGTGGGAGTGTTTGTGGGAGTGTTTGTGGGAGTGTTTATGGGAGTGTTTGTTGGAGTGTTTATGAGTGTTTGTGGGAGTGTTTGTGGGAGTGTTTGTGAGAGTGTGGGAGTGTTTATGGGAGTGTTTGTGAGAGTGTTTGTAGGAGTGTTTGTGGGAGTGTTTGTGGGAGTGTTTGTGGGAGTGTTTGTGGGAGTGTGGGAGTGTTTGTGGGAGTGTGGGAGTGTTTGTGGGAGTGTTTGTGAGAGTGTTTGTGGGAGTGTTTGTGGGAGTGTGGGAGTGTTTGTGGGAGTGTTTGTGGGAGTGTTTGTGGGAGTGTTTATGGGAGTGTTTGTGAGAGTGTTTGTGGGAGTGTTTGTGAGAGTGTTTGTGGGAGTGTTTGTGGGAGTGTTTATGGGAGTGTTTGTGAGAGTGTTTGTGGGAGTGTTTGTGGGAGTGTTTGTGGGAGTAATTGTAGGAGTGTTGTGGGAGTGTTGTGGGAGTGTTTGTGGGAGTGTTTGTGGGAGTGTGTGTGAGAGTGTGGGAGTGTTTGTGGGAGTGTTTTGGGATTGTTTGTGGGAGTGTTTTGGGAGTGTTTGCGGTAGAGTTTGTGGGAGTGTTTGTGGGAGTATTTGCTCGCTCAGGCCTCAGTTAGATCTGTTCGGTCCACCTGACATTCCTGCTGATGTGCCAAAAGCGCCTGGATTCCTCCTGTGATGGTCATTGTGTGGATCCTGCTTTGATATGGAGCACAGGAGAGAGAGAGACAGGTTTGCGCTCTGGATGTCCTGAATCACGTCTTTGTTCGGAGGCACAATCAGACCTGGAGGCACAAGGGCTCTGTGTGTAACGTGTCAATAGACAGCGCGTCTCCTGCTCTGACAAGACCGTCTACCTCTCTCTCTCTCTCTTTCTCTCTCTCTCTCTGTGCCCGTGGATCTGATCTTCTGCTCTTCTGCTCTTCGTGTGTGTGTGTGTGACGCTCACTGGTGTTGGTGGTTCGTTGTGTAGCTGATGGGTAATTAAATCTGAGACTGCACAGCAATCCTGTCTGACCTCAGAGAGAGAGAGAGAGACGCTTCACACACCACACGACAGGAAAGTGCAGTCGCATCTGTGCGTTATTCTATCTGTCTAATCACATGCTGACAGCAACACACACACACACATTATGAGAGAGAGAGATGGGTTTGTCTCTCGTTATTGCTCACTCTTGCAGTCGATTCTGGGAGTTTCTTCAACTTCAGGAACTTTTATGTCCCATGTGGTGCAGATGTTCTGCCATGACTTCATCATTAACTCCAAGAGTTTTAATCTTAAACTATAATTAAGAAAAAGTGAAATATTATTTAATTGTTTTGATATGTTAAAGTGCTAGATATGACATAAGACAAAGGAGTCTGTTTCATATGTCATTTCCACCACACAATAAATGATGATTTGAAATGTGACGTAGATGAGATTTGTTGGGAAAAAGAAGAATGCTTATTGTCTTAAAGTTCACAGGGCTGAAAGTGCTTGAGCTTTGGTTGGTTTTCTTCCGTCTCTCTCTCTCATGGAAACTCGTTTGGCTAATGAGCTGACAAATGGAGTGGAATATGTGACTTATGAATGACCTTTGACACCTGCTTGATTTCATGGACGTCTAACACTGCCATCTTACCTGAAGCCCACAGACACACACTCTTTCCTGCGGGTGGGTTGTTGATTGATCAGTGGTTTCTGGTGTCAGAATAAACCACGTCTGCTGGTCTTCGATCTGTCAGGCCTGAAACGGCTTTATTTGAGGCTGTTTTAGACCAGGAGAAACAGTTTCATAACCCTCTCTCTCTCTCCCTCCCCGAACTCAAAGAGGGCACGAACAAACAGATCAGCTTTATGTTTTTTATGACCGTTTCAGTTGGCGCGGCCAGCTGTTATGAAATTCAAAATAATGGCTTAATATTTTCCAAATGTAATGTAAAAAGTATAAACAGGCCTGTGAAGTTGTTTTATTTTCCTCCTCGGATCATGGGAAAGTCATTGAGTTTAAACACATGCCAGTGTTATTACAGTATCATTGAGATACTATTGTTGCTTATATTAATATTTTGAATCATGAATTTTTTATATACAATGCCGTTAAAAAGTTTGGGATCGTTAAGATTTTTAATGTTTTAAAAGAAGTCTCTTCTATAAAAAACAGTACTATTGTTAAATATTATTCCAATGTAAAAGAATCCTAAAAAAAAAATGTCCACAACTGTTTTCAACATTGATAATAATCATAAATGTTTCTTGATCATCAAATCCTCATATTAGAGTGATTTGTGAAGGATCATGTGACACTGAAGACTGGAGTAATGATGCTGAAAATTCAGCTTTGATCACAGGAATAAATACACTTTACTATATATTCACATAGAAAACAGCTGATTTACATTGGAATAATATTTCACAATATTACTGAGTTTGTTGTTGTTGTATTTTTAATCAAATAAATGCAGCCTTGGTGAGCAGAAGAGACTTCTTTTAAAAACATTAAATCTCACCGATCCCAAAACCTTTGAACGGCAGTGAATATTTTTGTCATTTTTAATTTTTTTTTTTTTTTATATATATGTCTTTATGAATTTTTATTTAATTTCAGTTGAAGTTGATTTAATCAGAAGTGATTTTATGTCGGTCTGTTGCACACGGGCAGAATGATGACTGAAGCTGCTGGTTACCCATCTAACTCTGGCCTAGATGGGGCGGTCGAGTCTCTCTCTTCGTGTCCAGCGCGAGACGAGCCGCTGCCAGAGAACATCATCACATCGCCTGCATTTAGGGGCCGCTAATTGGCAGTTAATTAGCAGAATTGTCTCAGTTGTTGGTTCCAGAGTGCCGCCCTCCTCCCGCTCTTCATTTGATCCCATATCTTTAATATCTCAATCATCTTCGTCCTCAGTGTTTCTGTCTCGTTTTCCAGCACAAATACCTCAACATTCCTAAATCAAGATACATGTTCTTATGACATAACATAAGAAGTCTTGTTTTCTGAAAAATTTATCAGAGTGTAAAGTTCATGCTTAAGGTCCATTAATAAATGCATTAGTTAACATTAACTTTTACATTTTTACAGCAGTTATTAAGTTTTGTTAATGTCAGTTAATAAAATCTCAGTCATTTTTGGTTCTTCTCCAGTAAATGTATTTTGATTTGATGAAAAAAAAAAAAAATATATAGCCAGAAATAATCTTGTAAAAGAGTGTGAGACGGTGGTTTGTGTTCTGGGATGGTGTGTTTTGTTTCGAGGGAGAAACAAATGGAGAAAGATTGAAGAAAGAAGAGAAGGAGAATAAGTGGGTTAATTTATATGGTTTGACGCATCGCTGTAGGATCGAGCTGCGCCTCAGGCCATCTGTGAGCCGAATAGCAATTTTATTACATTGTCATTAAAGCAATTTCACAGCAGTATTGTTTGTTAATGAGAGTCTCGAACGAGGAGAGATGTTACGGACAGGAGTAGCACTGAGCTTCTCGATCTGCTCTTTTATATATCGCTGGGAAATAAATGCACACTCACCCTTCCCGTCTGTCTCTGTGCTCGGGCTTGTAAATGGGAAACCCACTTAAAGCTGAAATATAAAGTCTATACTGCCAAGGTTGTGTTTATGAGCTGCCGTTGGACTTTAGTGTTCACTGCTCTGCTAGTTGGACTTCATATATACGGAGCACTAAAGTGAAGCAGGATCCTGAGCGTCTCTGGTCTCAGATCAGATTGTTTGGGCTCCGTTCGGGAATGACAAGGATGTGTGTGTGTCTGAGAGCTTCCTGTGTTTCACTCTCAGACGGATCGGTTGGCTTTTTCCAGTTATTTATAGACAGGCAGATCTGCTGCTCCTCACACAGAGGATGAGGGAAATACAGCCCACATTAGTGAAATAAAGCCTGAGAGCAGGGCGTCTTTCTGCTGACGCTGCAGAGGAACATCGCGTGAGCTGGGAGAGAGTTAAGAGGAAGAGAGAGAGGGAGAGAGAGACAGAGAGAGAGAGAGAGAGAGAGAGAGAGGGAGAGAGAGACAGAGAGAGAGAGAGAGAGAGAGAGAGAGAGAGAGAGAGAGAGAGAGAGAGAGAGAGAGAGGCCCAGGAGAAAAGAACGACTGACAATCAGGATTTGGAGGAACGAGTTCATCAGTTTGTGTGATTATGAATGGAGGGCATGTGCGTTACTTCACTCTTCACAAAATAGGGCGTGGAACTCTTATTCAATTATTTTTGCTCTTTTTCAACAAAAAGCCAGTAAAAAGATCCACTGGATCTTCAAAAAACAATGATCATCAGCAATCAGGACGTCCAACTATTTATTAATTATGTTATATAAGGTTGCATTTTTGGCAAACCAACATTTGGGAGACGTCATGATGGATGGATGGATCATGGATGGATGGATGGATGGATGGATGGATGGATGGATGATACATAGATAGACAGATAGCTGACCCTTTGTCTAAATGAATCTGTCACTCAGTAAAGCATCAGCTTGTAATTTTTAATAAACCTATATATTCCTCATAAGAAAAATATTTGTGTGATCATTTTTCTTACAATAACATTGGAGACCCTTGAGCTTAGTACCTTTGTTACTTTAAAAAAGTAGTCTCTCATACACTCCTATAGTCACAAACACAAGCCTCCGATGCCGTCCTCTTACCTCACGAGTATTTGCGCTAAATCTGCGCAGATTTGTCTTACTCGAACTTCCCCAACAAAGTGAGTAAATATAATAAGTAACACACCAAACTGGCTAGTGATTTTACAGCGTTACCCGCCAGAGTTGATTTTATCCGCATTTGACGGGTTGGCGGGTGTTAATTTCCAACCCTGTATATATATACACTATATTGCCAAAAGTTTTGGGACGTCTGCCTTTACACACACATGAACTTTAATGGCATCCCATTCTTAATCCATAGGGTTAAATATGGAGTTGGCCACCCTTTTGTAGCTATAACAGCTTCAACTCTTCAACCCCTGAAAACAACCCCACACCATAATCCCCCCTCCACCACTGCATCCCACGCTTTACTCCACTGCATCTCACGCTTTACTCCACTGCATCTCACGCTTTACACCACTGCATCTCACGCTTTACTCCACTGCATCTCACGCTTTACTCCACTGCATCTCACGCTTTACCCCACTGCATCCCACGCTTTACACCACTGCATCCCACGCTTTACACCACTGCATCCCAGGCTTTACTCCACTGCACCCCACGCTTTACACCACTGCATCTCACGCTTTACCCCACTGCATCTCACGCTTTACACCACTGCATCCCACACTTTACACCACTGCACCCCACGCTTTACACCACTGCATCCCACGCTTTACACCACTGCATCCCACGCTTTACACCACTGCATCCCACGCTTTACACCACTGCATCTCACGCTTTACTCCACTGCATCCCAGGCTTTACTCCACTGCATCCCACGCTTTACTCCACTGCATCCCACGCTTTACACCACTGCATCTCACGCTTTACCCCACTGCATCTCACGCTTTACTCCACTGCATCCCACGCTTTACACCACTGCATCCCACGCTTCACACCACTGCATCTCACGCTTTACTCCACTGCATCCCACGCTTTACACCACTGCATCTCACGCTTTACTCCACTGCATCCCACGCTTCACACCACTGCATCTCACGCTTTACACCACTGCATCCCACGCTTTACACCACTGCATCCCACGCTTTACACCACTGCACCCCACGCTTTACACCACTGCATCCCACGCTTCACACCACTGCACCCCACGCTTTACACCACTGCATCTCACGCTTTACACCACTGCATCCCACGCTTTACACCACTGCATCCCACGCTTTACACCACTGCATCCCACGCTTCACACCACTGCACCCCACGCTTTACACCACTGCATCCCACGCTTTACACCACTGCATCCCACGCTTTACACCACTGCATCCCACGCTTCACACCACTGCACCCCACGCTTTACACCACTGCACCTCACGCTTTACTCCACTGCATCCCACGCTTTACACCACTGCATCTCACGCTTTACTCCACTGCATCCCACGCTTCACACCACTGCATCTCACGCTTTACTCCACTGCATCTCACGCTTTACACCACTGCATCTCACGCTAGACTTGTAGTCAAGACCGCCTAAACCGAGACCAAGACACTACCAAGACCAGAGGGTATCGAGACCAAGACAAGACCAAGACCAAGACCAAGACAGACCAAGTCGAGACCAAGACCAAGTCGAGACCAAAACCGAGACCAAGTCGAGACCGGAGGGGAAAAAAACAGACTAGTTGAAGCTAAGCAATAACTTGTGAATTCAAGAACAGCAGCATAGGGTTCAGCCGCAGTTTACATTCAATACATATTAGATGGTATTACTTCAACTACACAGGCAGAACAATACAGAGACAGACCATGTCATGTGTGTGACTGTGAGCTCATTGTAATCTGTATCTCTAGAGATATCAAAGACACAAATTCATCCAAGCAAATGCCTGCCTATCTCTGCCGATTTCGGAGTCTCAGACTCCAAATGAACCCATTCTGCAACTTTTAAATACATAATTACATTTTTAAAAACGAAATTATAGGCTTAAGTGCGGGATCCGAAAGTTGGTCGTTTTGTCGCTATGGTTACACACACAACACACACACCGTTGGCGGTGCGCTCAAAGTCATCTGTCAGTTGTGTAGTTGTGCAGTTACCCAAAAAGAATGACTCCTGAATGAAGTTAATACCCATCATGTCACTGATATGTGTTTTTTAAACCAAGTGATCAAAGTGCTCGTTGCCGCTGCGATCAGTGGCGCGGATAAAATGTTTTCTCGTGTGGCTCGCGCACACACCGCACTGTCATCAATCCGGCGCGCGCTTCAATCCGTTCCGTTGCGGATAATAATGTTGCATTATCGAACGTTGTGTCGTCGTGGATATTGTAGTATTGTATTTCTAAATCCCCCGACCACTATGTCGGTCTGAGACAGCGAGACCAGACAAGACCGAGAGGTCCGAGACCAAGACCAAGAGGTCCGAGACCAAGACCAAAGACCGTCAAGGCCGTGACAAGACCGAGACCACGTAAAAGTGGTCTCGAGACCGGTCTCGAGACCAAGACCGGTCTCGAGACATACATCACTATCTCACGCTTTACTCCACTGCATCTCACGCTTTACTCCACTGCATCCCACGCTTTACACCACTGCACCTCACGCTTTACTCCACTGCATCCCACGCTTTACACTACTGCATCTCACGCTTTACTCCACTGCATCCCACGCTTTACACCACTGCATCCCACGCTTCACACCACTGCATCTCACGCTTTACACCACTGCATCCCACGCTTTACACCACTGCATCCCACGCTTTACCCCACTGCATCCCACGCTTTACCACACTGCATCTCACGCTTTACACCACTGCATCCCACGCTTTACACCACTGCATCCCACGCTTTACACCACTGCATCTCACGCTTTACACCACTGCACCCCACGCTTTACACCACTGCACCCCACGCTTTACTCCACTGCATCCCACGCTTTACACCACTGCATCCCACGCTTTACACCACTGCATCCCACGCTTTACACCACTGCACCCCACGCTTTACACCACTGCATCCCCCGCTTTACACCACTGCATCCCACGCTTTACACCACTTCATCCCACGCTTTACCACACTGCATCTCACGCTTTACACCACTGCATCCCACGCTTTACACCACTGCATCCCACGCTTTACACCACTGCATCTCACGCTTTACACCACTGCACCCCACGCTTTACACCACTGCACCCCACGCTTTACTCCACTGCATCCCACGCTTTACACCACTGCACCCCACGCTTTACACCACTGCATCCCCCGCTTTACACCACTTCATCCCACGCTTTACTCCACTGCATCCCACGCTTTACACCACTGCATCCCACGCTTCACACCACTGCATCTCACGCTTTACACCACTGCATCCCACGCTTTACACCACTGCATCCCACGCTTTACCCCACTGCATCCCACGCTTTACCACACTGCATCTCACGCTTTACACCACTGCATCCCACGCTTTACACCACTGCATCCCACGCTTTACACCACTGCATCTCACGCTTTACACCACTGCACCCCACGCTTTACACCACTGCACCCCACGCTTTACTCCACTGCATCCCACGCTTTACACCACTGCATCTCACGCTTTACACCACTGCACCCCACGCTTTACACCACTGCATCTCACGCTTTACACCACTGCATCCCACGCTTTACACCACTGCATCTCACGCTTTACACCACTGCATCCCACGCTTTACACCACTGCATCCCACGCTTTACACCACTGCATCCCACGCTTTACACCACTGCATCTCACGCTTTACACCACTGCATCCCACGCTTTACACCACTGCATCTCACGCTTTACTCCACTGCATCTCACGCTTTACACCACTGCACCCCACGCTTTACTCCACTGCATCTCACGCTTTACACCACTGCACCCCACGCTTTACTCCACTGCACCTCACGCTTTACACCACTGCATCCCACACTTTACACCACTGCATCCCACGCTTTACTCCACTGCATCTCACGCTTTACACCACTGCATCTCACGCTTTACTCCACTGCATCCCACGCTTTACTCCACTGCATCCCATGCTTTACACCACTGCATCCCACGCTTTACTCCACTGCACCCCACGCTTTACACCACTGCATCCCACGCTTTACACCACTGCATCCCACACTTTACACCACTGCATCCCACGCTTTACTCCACTGCATCTCACGCTTTACTCCACTGCATCCCACGCTTTACACCACTGCATCCCACACTTTACACCACTGCATCCCACGCTTTACTCCACTGCATCTCACGCTTTACACCACTGCATCTCACGCTTTACACCACTGCATCCCACACTTTACACCACTGCATCCCACGCTTTACTCCACTGCATCTCACGCTTTACTCCACTGCATCTCACGCTTTACTCCACTGCATCCCACGCTTTACTCCACTGCATCCCACGCTTTACACCACTGCATCCCACGCTTTACACCACTGCACCCCACGCTTTACTCCACTGTATCCCACACTTTACTCCACTGCATCTCGCGCTTTACTCCACTGCATCCAACGCTTTACTCCACTGCATCCCACGCTTTACATCACTGCATCTGACGCTTTGCATTGCACTTGGTGATGTAAGGCTTGGATGCAGCTTCTCGACCATGGAAGCCCATTCCCTAAAGCTCTACACACTGTTCTTGAGCTAATCTGAAGGCCACATGAAGTTTGGAGGTCTGTAGCTATTGACTCTCAAAGTTGATGACTTCTGCGCATGCGCTGACCCCGCACTGTGCACAGATGGCAACCGATCACGGTCCCACACTTGAGTTCACTGAGCTCCTGAGAGCGACCCGTTCTTTTACTAATGTTTGTAGAAGCGTCTGCATGCCTAGGTGCTTGATTTTATACAAATGTGGCCGTGGAAGTGATCAGAACACCTGAATTCAATGATTTGTAGGGGTGTCCCAATACTTTTGGCAATATAATGTATATATTACCCATAAGAAAAATATTTGTTTGATAATTTTTTTGCTGTAACATTGGAAACCCTTGAGCTTAGAAACGAAACTCTGTCTCTCACACACTCCTGAAGTCACAAACAATCTGTTTTCCCAGGATTCAGCTGATCGCCACGCTCTGAGCTTTACATGCCAGCAGCGCCATCATAAATTAATACTTCAGGTTTGTTTACTGAAGTGCGTGGTGCCAGCGAGCAGAGATGTTCTGGATGAGCTATCGGCAGAAATGATGCCAAAACACAGCGTCTGGACGAACTCCAAACTGTGTTCACACACACCGATGGTGGAATGAAAGCAGGCCTTTAAACGTGTGTCTCAGTGGAGGCTCCGGTGCGCTCCGACCCTCTCGCCTCTCATTATCAGTGCGGGGCGAGAGACACTCAGGAGCAGCGAGAGAGAGAGGGTGTTGAACCGAGGGCCCCTTTAGGGTCTGAGAGAATGGGCTGGTTCTGAGATTGAATGGAGTGACGGGGGTGTGTGAGGGTGTGTGTGTGTTAGTGTGAGGGTAATGACTGAGTCCTCGTAGGCGGCAGCAAGTGAAAGGAGGTTAATTGAGAGGTTTCACTGATGACGGGCAGATCTCGGGCGCAGGTGCCCTGCAGCGTAACTTACACTCCACATTAACCAGCATTACCCTCCAATATCTGTACCTGTGTGTGTGTGTGCGCTCACGCCACACCAGGCCTCACGTCAAAGACAAAATCAGTTTTATAAGCAGGAAATCCATCATTTTTTATGGCCCTGTTCATGTTCAAGCAGCAGAACTGTTTTCAACATTGATAATAATCATAAATGTTTCTTGAGCATCAAATCCTCATATTAGAGTGATTTCTGAAGGATCATGTGACACTGAAGACTGGAGTAATGATGCTGGAAATTCAGCTTTGATCACAGGAATAAATTACACTTTACTATATATTCACATAGAAAACAGCTGATTTAAATTTGGAATAATTTTTCGCTGTTTTTACTGTATTTTTGATCAAATAAATACAGAGCAGAAGAGACTCTTTCAGAAACAATATAACATTTGACCGACCTCAAACTTTTGACCGTTAGTGTACTTTGAATTCACTTTAGATAAAAGCGTCTGCCAAATGTATAAATGTAAATGATTTCTTGAAGTTCTGCAGTAAATATCAAATGAAACCGATAGAATATATGACAAAACAAACAGACGGCAGCATTTCACGTCAAGTCACCTTCATTTATACAGCGCTTTTAACAATACAGATTATTTCAAAGTAGCTTTACAGTGATAATAGGCTCTAAAATAAAGTTATTGTCCAGCTAAATTTAGTTTTGATTGATTCACTTCCGTTGCAAAGATCATTAGTTATTAATTTAGGGGCCGCTAACACAACACCGTTCTAACAGAAAACAGAAAACTTTGAATGTGTTCTGGCCGTTCACTTGCACGACAACAGTGTTTGGTGCTTGAGAACGCAAACTTTGAAACAGGATCCAAGTTGCAAGCTTTAAAAAATGTTTAAAAAATGTTATCATCTCCGTGTAAACTTCAAAAACGTGAATCCTCGAAAATGGTGACGGCGTGCGCATGTATAGTACATGTTTAGTCTATAGATATGCGTGTTTGAATAAATACGCATAAATAAATGTAAATGTAAATGTAAATATGTGTGCAGGTTTGTAGTCTTTCTTTACAAACTGACTTTGCCAAATGACTTGTCTGGCCTGCATAATACAGATTTTTTTGTCATTTCCACGGATCCATGCGAACTGGAATCATTTTGACAGTGTTTTATCGGTACATTGGTAAAGGGAAGGGAGGCCTTCACAGGGGAGACACTAGTTGACATTTCAGGACTGCGTTGTCGTCGTGTCCAGGCACAGGTTGATTTAGGTGATCTTGATTTAGATGATTTAACGAGTTTAGAAAATTCATCCTCTCCTATTGCAATGAATGAATGGAATTTTTCCTCAATGGAAGTTCCTAAAGTCATTACTGCTGTGCTGTTTGGGAACGTCTGGGGTTGAAGCTTTATTTCTTATTAGTTTAGCCACTGTTTCAAATAAATACCTAGGGTTGTGTTTGTTTAAGAGGGTTGAAAATAAGCAGAAATACCTCTCTTAAGGGCCGAGTGTGCTCGCTGTACCACGGCGTTGGACTATTTTCTTTAATCTTCTTTAAGCGCAACGGAGCAACTGTGTCTAAAGTGCTGGAAAAGAGAGAGTTAAACGTTTCTGTTGTAATATCTAGTTCTTCTAAGCTATCTGAGATGCTGAGATGATGAAACTGATCAGGAAGATTATTAATAAAGCAATATTTAGGGGCAGAAGTGATAGGTCTCACATATTTGAAACACGGAGTCGGCTTTGCAGCCTTGGCTAAATGCAAATTACATGAGACTAGGTAATGATCTGAGATGTCATCGCTCTGCTGCAGAACTTCAACGGCATCAACATCTATTCCATGTGATAATATTAGATCTAGAGTATGATTACGACGATGAGTAGGTCCTGACACGTGTTGTCTAACTCCAATTGAATTTACAATGTCTTTAAATGCCAATCCCAATGCATCTTTTTCATTATCGATGTGTATATTAAAATCACCAACAATTAGTACTTTATCTGCAGCCAATACTAACTCTGATAGAAAGTCCGCAAATTCTTTGATAAAGTCTGTATGGTGCCCTGGTGGCCTGTATACAGTAGCCAGCACAAATCTCAAATGGGATTTATCATTTACGCTAGATAACGTTACAAAAAGCACTTTCACTTTAAAATAATTGTATTTGAAACTAGACCTCTAAGTAATACTGAAGAAAAGTTTTTCCTGAGAAAAACCCTGAAACAAAGTGCCAACATTTCCCTAGAGAGAGAGAGACTCGTGTCGGGTCAGAACGCCTGCGATCCCAGTGATAATCAAAAACAACTTTCAGAGCCGAGGAGGAAGACAGACGAACCGAGAGAGAGAGAGAGAGAGAGAGAGAGAGAGAGAGAGAGAGAGAGAGAGAGAGAGAGAGAGCGTTAAGAGAGAGAGAGAGAGAGAGAGAGAGAGAGAGAGAGAGAGAGAGAGAGAGAGAGAGGGAGGGAGAGAGAGAGAGGGAGGGAGAGAGAGAGGGAGAGAGAGAGAGAGGGAGGGAGAGAGAGAGGGAGAGAGAGGGAGCGTTAAGAGAGAGAGAGAGAGAGAGGATCCGCTCACAGGTGTGTTGACGCCCGGGGCGTCTCTGGCTCTGATTTGAGCCTGACTATCATGTCTTTAAGGACGCAGCGTCAGATGTCTGAGAGCTTCACCGGGGCCGAGCGAGCGGTTGTCAGAGCTGCTGATACACCAGTGAAGGTGTTTCTCTCTCTCTCCTGCGGTAGAGGAGCTGCTGTTGTGCCGCAGGACAGAGAGACTCAGAGACAGCAGAACAAAGTCTCGCTCAGCAAACCTGCAGCTGATACTTGCGGGATCAAAGGAGCAACAAGCGGCCCTTCCGCTCCAGGTGTTTGACGGACAGCTGACTCGGGCCCTCCGGTAGAGCCCGCCTCTTACGCCACAGCACAGCCAATCAGGGGTGTTTCCCGTACACGCCGTAACTCGTGCTTCACTATCACAGTGCGATACAGCGATGAAGAAATCAACTATAGTCTCGACTGTTTCCCGAAGCCGGATTGTTGCAAATTGGTCGTTCAACCACGTTGTTAATGATGTCACGCAGGTGTTGGAGTAATAACTACTGTTAATGAATCTGTTTGAGATTGAATTAATGCTAGAATCATGCTATAGATTACAGATATGGCATCTGTGGTTTTGCTTTATTTCCAGATTCAATCATAGACTCGTTCTTACGCACTAGAGCTCGTTCACACATGCGCACTCTTCAATAACTACACTTCAAATCTCTTGACGAACTAAAAGACGTAAATGACATGTGTATGTATTCTAATTAAAGATATAGATTGCACTGAATGTCAGCTTGATTATATTCCTCAAGATCAGGATTTATTGAGTCCACATGTCATGAAACGAGAAACTCTTCTTCTAACACAGGTCGAGATCTGTCACTCAAACACACACAACTCTGCGATGCTGATGCGAATGTTCGTTAGAACTATAGTTTCGGGAAACACAGACTCGTTGAACTGATGATAACGACAGAACTTGCGATCATAGAAACTAACGATGCTTTCGGGAAACACAGCCCTGAGCGGCTCCTGAGGCTTGTGTGGACCAATGAGATTCTGAGAAAAAAAACATGGACAAAAATAGCTTTATTTTCGTTGATCCTGGTCGGGACGCTCCTAACTCTTGTGGCTTTGATCAGAATTCGCTGTCGTTGACACACGTCTCATTCTCTCCTTTTTATTGTCCTGCGAAAGCTTTTTGAGGACGCTGTCCCAAGTGGACGAATGTGAAAACACTGTAGTAACGATGACACGTTTAGTCATGTGACGCATATATACCTGTGGTTATACCGGCAGTGATGAGGCTTTCATAATGTTGGTAAAAAATAAATAAACTTTTACAATCTTCATATTTCATTCCTGCAAAGATGACGGATGATTTACTCACAATTGCTGTCAAAAAAATGACTGTGTTTTAGAGCAGTGCGATCGAGTCCGACCTCAAAGCACAAGTGCTGAGATATAGAGTGATTGTGCTGGAAATATAACCTGAGAATTATTACATCAAAGTGGGCTTTCATAACATCAACACAGGCATAGGAAGATTGTTTAGTAGGGGTGTAACAATATATCGCAATACAAAACTGCAACAATATGTATTGTGTATAATTCACCCAAAAATTCAAGTTTTCAGAGTTTTAGAGTCAGAACTGCATTAAACTGCTCTATATAATGCTGAATATAATGTATAATAATGCAGTGGGGGAATATTAGTGTGTCCTGATAATGCCAGATGTCTGATGTCACCAGTAAAAGTGTCCTACATTATTTTAAATATATCTAGTCAGTGACAGAGATCAAGCATATTCATCTACAATAATTCAGTGTTTTCATCTTCAGAATCATGAATATTGTTATTCTGGTGTCTCTATTGTCCTGTTCATTGGGTTTCAGCACCAAGTCCAAGCCTGTTCATTTACACACACAATGTAGGATCACATTTAGCATTTCATCATTTTCTGTAAACCTTTTATCATGTGTGTTGGAGTGTCGCAGTGATATGGCCTCGTGAGTTCAGGATCGGGGTGTGTGTCGCATCGAGACATGAGGGGATCGCTACACTCCTGGTGTTTAGTGTGGACAAGCAACCTTTGGAAAACGCTAGTGTCTACAGAATCTGTGTGTGTGTAAAACACAATGCAGAGAGCGAGCGCCAGGAGGAGCCGTGCCGCAGTGATATTGATTTATTTTAATTAGCAGCTCGTTAAATCGTGTCAGTTTGCAAAACAAACATATAAGTCTGAGTCTGATGAGTCCTGAACCCAAAGACACAGACACACACCTACACACACCTACACACACCTGACAGACAGATGAGGTGAAACACTTCTGCAGGTAAACACTGAACACACACTCATCTGACGCCCGTCTCAGAGAGAGAGAGATACGGTCTGGACAGACGTGTGTGTGTGTGTGTGTGTGTGTGTGTGTGTGTGTGTGTGTGTGTGTGTGTTGGCCTGTGGACACGCGTCTGACCCTGTTAGTGGGTGTAAATTGAGGAATTGTTTGCTTTGATTAAAGCTGTGCCGGCCGGTGTTAATCTGAACACACTTCCTGGGTCAAAGTTGAAGCGTGTGCCGTCCGCTTCCTCCCTCTAGCCGTGCGTCTCGTTTATTTCATTATCTATTTGTTTTTGAACCTCATTATAGAGCGACTTCATTAGTTTTGCTCAGTTGGACCTGGCTTTGATTGACGAGCGGGTCGTCTGCTCCTGATTGGCCGGCCGCTCGTCTCACCCTCGCGTGAGATTGGCTGAGCTCTGCTGGCCGACGCCCAGAGGAGTCCGGTTTGGTTTGGGGTTTTCAGGACAGGAATGCTGACGACAGGGCTGGTTTCCAGGTGTGGCAGCGGCACACACACACACACACACTCACGGATCACGTGACGGTGAGGAATTCTTGGTGTTTGAAGTGCGGTCTGTGAATGTTGATGCGAGAGCGAGGTCAGTGGCTCCTGCGGGTCTGAGTCCAGAACCTGTGTTTGCCCGATCTCACGTGTGTTTCAGTAAACCAGTGACACACACACACACACACACACACACACACACACACACACACACACACGCACACACACAGCAACACATGCACACACACCAACACATGCACACACCAACACATGCACACACCAACACATACACACACACATGCACACAGCAACACATGATAGAAAAACATGAACACACATTGCACACACCAACACAACACATGCACACACACCAACACAACACATGCACACACACCAACACATGCACACACACCAACACAACACATGCACACACACCAACACATGCACACACACACACACACACACACACACACACAACACATGCACACACACCAACACATGCACACACACCAACACATGCACACACACACACACACACACAACACATGCACACACCAACACATGCACACACCAACACATACACACACACATGCACACAGCAACACATGATAGAAAAACATGAACACACATTGCACACACTAACACAACACATGCACACACACACACACACACACACACAACACATGCACACACCAACACAACACATGCACACACAACACATGCACACACACAACACATGCACACACCAACACAACACATGCACACACACACACAACACATGCACACACACAACACATGCACACACACAGCACATGCACATGCACACACACACACACACACAGAATATTAGTGATATACTGATATACTGATATATTGATTATATCAAGGGAAACGAGCTGTATTAGAGTTAGAGAGGGTTAATGCAGTTTAAAACCTTGATTTTGCATTCTAACGAAAATGAAAGTGCAATAAAAATGCAAATATAATATAATACTTCAAGTAAGGGTTGCGGTAACTAAAGCTGTCGTTCAGAAGCGATTCGTGTAATAATAATCCTTTTCTTTAAACACTGAATGTTTAGTTCAACGGCTGAGCTTGATGAATGCCGTCAACATCACACTGTGTGTGAGGAGAGAGAACATGGGATAGGGTTATTCAACTGTAAAGATTATAAAGATTATTTCATTTGAATGATTATTTAAAAAATGTTTTTGCATTAATAATTACATTTAATATTAATTCCACAAATGATGTGATTATCACACTGTTGTTTGAAGGTTGCGATCGCTGAGAAACAGAAGTCATTATTACCGATACTGAACGGATGATACTCTTATATTAATAGTTCTCCGAGAGCATGGGCTCTTTGGTTTATTGTTTCACTAAAGTGGTGTGTGCCGTGTGTGTGTCCAGCGCACTGTTGTTGTGATGTCAGGAGTCTTTGTTGCGAGCGGCAGTAAAGGACACATTCTGTGCAGATCCAGAGAAATGACCCCGCCGCGACCCCTGACCTCTGCTTTCAGTGTGTGTTTGAAGACAGCATGGGGTTCCCACAGCAGCGGGGGAGTGTGTGTGTGTGTGTGTGGTGTGTGTGTGTGTGTGTGTGTGTGTGTGGTGTGTGAGAGAGAGAGTGTGTGTGAGTGTGTTTCTGTAGTTTCAGTAAATAGTTTAACAGATGTACTGCATCATCACACCCCCCATTGATTTTGTTAAAGACCTTATTCATTTTTATATTTCTGTATGCCACATTTGACCTTTATTTGTCATATCTTTAGTACATGGTGCTTTTGTTTTGTGGTTTGTATATTTGTTTGTTTTATCCATCTTTATTAAGTATGAATGAAAATGATTTGTGTTGAAGGCCTGAGTTTGGAGAGATGTGATGTTGAGTGTGTGTGTGAGTGTGTGTGTGTGTGTGTGTGTGTGTGTGTGTGTGTGTGTGTGTGTGTGTGTGTGTGTGTGTGTGTGTGTGTGTGTGTGTTTGTGTGTGTGTGTGTTGTTCCATTAGCAGCTCATGGGAGGAGGAGAAACACTGTTATCAGAGGAAGGTCTGATAATCTCAATTGGCTTTTACTCACACTGATAAAATACTGGGCCGCTCCTGCAGGGTTACTGTGGCAACACAGAGGCAAAACAGACTGTGTGTGTGTGTGTGTGTGTGTGTGTGTGCGTGCGTGCGTGCATGTGTGTAAGAGGTCAATCAGCCTCCGCAGCAACTCTTAAAGAAATTCATAAACCACTCTTCTCTGGGATTTCTCTAGTTTATGAGGAAGGGTTTTTTTTTTTTTTTTTTTTTTTTTTTGGACGGACAAACTATAATTTAAAGGATCGTGAATAATCGGGATCAGATGTTTATTTTGTGATACTGACTTACTGACCGTACATTATGCTGTTTATTACATCACTACTTAACAAATACAGCAGATTAATAAATGGTCACACACTGCCGTTCAGACGTTTGGGGTCATGAGATGTTTTATCGTTTAGGCTCTTGTGCTCTGCATTTATTTGATGAAAAATACAGTAAATACAGTGAAATATTATTATAATGTAAATCATCTGTTTTATGTGAATATATAGTAAAGTGTAATTTATTCCTGTGATCAAAGCTGAATGTTCAGCATCATTACTCCAGTCTTCAGTGTCACATGATCCTTCAGAAATCACTCTAATATGAGGATTTGATGATCAACAAACATTTATGATTATGTTTCAGGATTCTTTGAAGAATAGAAAGTTAAAAATGGCTTTTATTTGAAATGGAAATTGTTTGTTATATTAAGACTTTTCTGCCACTTTTGATTAATTTAATGCCTTGACGAATAAAAATATCAATCTTGTCTCTCTCTCCAAAAAACCCTGATTAAACCCAAACTTTTAAAGTGAAGCGATGATCATAAATGCAGGAAAAGAGCGTGCAGAGACATAAGAGAAGGCAGCGATCATAATTAGTGTTATTATACACAAATATTTCACCACAGAATGACAATCATGATTGATGAACTATTACTGCTTATTTACTCAGTGTGTGTGATGAATCTACAGGTGTGTGTTCATATGACGGATCATGGCGATGTTCGCTCCCGTCTCAAATAAACACGCATGTTGATTTACTTTCAGAATCAGAATCAGAAT
Source organism: Squalius cephalus (assembly GCF_949319135.1). Classification (NCBI taxonomy): domain Eukaryota; kingdom Metazoa; phylum Chordata; class Actinopteri; order Cypriniformes; family Leuciscidae; genus Squalius; species Squalius cephalus. Next base: position 1,767,422 of record NC_137141.1, read on the forward strand.
CAGAAAGAGCTTTATTGCCAAGTGTGCTTGCACCCACAAGGAATTTTTCTTGGTACTGAAGCTTCCAGTGCACATATACAAATACAAATACAACAAGAACATAGTAATACAAATTCTAAGAATGAAAATATATAAAAAATAAATAAAAATAGTATAAAAGTAAAAAAATAGGGTCACAGTTGGGTTTAGTCTGAATAACATTTACAGATTATAAACATATTTACAGTATTTTGAGTAGTATGAATAATATAGATATAAATATCACCTGAGTTTATTGCACTAGACAGTGGGAGTATTGCACTTACAGGCATATGCTTTGGGGGGCATGTTAAGTGTTCAGAAGGGAAATGGCCTGTGGAAAGAAACTGTTCCTGTGCCTGGAAGTTCTTGTGGCCAGTGATCTGTGTCGCCGTCCTGACGGTAACAGTTCAAACAGGTGGTGTCCAGGGTGAGTGGAGTCTGTGATGATTTTACCTGCTCTCTTCCTCACTCTGGAAGAGTACAGGTCCTGGAGGGTTGGCAGGGGGGCACCAATAATCCTCTCTGCAGTCCGGACTGTCCGTTGTAGTCTCCTGATGTCCGATTTGGTAGCTGAACCAAACCAGACAGTGATGGAAGTGCTTAAGACAGACTCAATGACGGCTGAGTAGAACTGGATCAGCAGCTCCTGTGGCAGATTGAACTTCTTCAGCTGGCGAAGGAAGTACAGTCTCTGCTGGGCCTTTTTCACAATGGAGTCAATGTGATTTGCCCACTTCAGGTCCTGGGAGATGGTAGAGCCCAGGAACCTGAATGACTCCACTGCTTCCACAGTGCTGTTCATGATGGTGAGAGGGGGGAGTGCTGGGGTGTTTCTCCTGAAGTCCACGATCATCTCCACTGTTTTGAGCGTGTTCAGCTCAAGGTTGTTATAACTGCACCAGACAGCCAGCTGTTCAACCCCCAGTCTGTAAGCAGACTCGTCACCATTTTGGATGAGACCGATGACAGTGGTGTCGTCTGCAAATTTCAGGAGCTTGACAGAGGGGTCTTTAGAAGTGCAGTCATTAGTGTACAGGGAGAAGAGCAGTGGGGAGAGAACGCACCCTTGGGGGGCGCCAGTGCTGATGGTGAGGGTCCTGGATGTGAGTTTCCCCAGTCTCACTAGCTGCTGCCGGTCCGTCAGGAAGCTGGAGATCCACTGACAGATTGTGGATGGCATGGAGAGCTGAGTCAGTTTGGCTGTGAGAAGATCAGGGATGATGGTATTGAAGGCCGAACTGAAGTCCACAAATAGGATCCGTGCATAAGTCCCAGGTCTGTCAAGATGTTGCAGGATATAGTGCAGTCCCATGTTGACTGCATCATCCACAGACCTGTTTGCTCTGTAAGCAAACTGAAGGGGATCCATCAGGGGTCCGGTGATGTCCTTCAGTCGTTTGCTTGTATGACCGTCCATCGTTTCGGTCGTTTGCTTGTATGACCGTCCATACGAGTCCTGACAAATAAAGCAAAGTTAGTCCTATTTTATTTTCACGATTCGATGAACTCACGAGACCATATCACTGCGACACTCCAACACACATGATAAAAGGTTTACAGAAAATGATGAAATGCTAAATGTGATCCTACATTGTGTGTGTAAATGAACAGGCTTGGACTTGGTGCTGAAACCCAATGAACAGGACAATAGAGACACCAGAATAACAATATTCATGATTCTGAAGATGAAAACACTGAATTATTGTAGATGAATATGCTTGATCTCTGTCACTGACTAGATATATTTAAAATAATGTAGGACACTTTTACTGGTGACATCAGACATCTGGCATTATCAGGACACACTAATATTCCCCCATTGCATTATTATACATTATATTCAGCATTATATAGAGCAGTTTAATGCAGTTCTGACTCTAAAACTCTGAAAACTCTCACACAGTATTTTTCATTCTGGATGAACTATACACAATTTACATATTATTACTATCCAACAATATGCATTTCTGTATTGTGATATATTGTGACATGATATATTGCTACACCTCTAGTATTTCCCCATCTGAGCGTTTACTGCGTGTCGTTGTGAGCGCACAGACTGCGAGTGTTTAAGTTAATGGAAGGTACGAGCATCAGGAGGGATTACAGCTCAAATTGATTCCAGTCCTGCTTGTATCTAATGACCGGCCCGTAGAGTCGGCCCGTGTGTGTGTTTCATGCGGGACAACCTCAGCGTGATCCCAACCCTCACTCTAATATCAAACACATGTGGGCACCTCCATCACTGAGCACCTTTCTCTCTGCCTTCCACATTACAGAGGAGCCCTCGACTGGCACTGACCTCCCGGTGACCCGAGAGAGAGAGAGAGAGAGAGAGAGAGAGAGAGAGAGAGAGAGAGAGAGAGAGAGAGAGAGAGAGAGAGAGAGAGAGAGAGAGAGAGAGAGAGACCGAGGCCGAGAGAGAGAGAGAGAGACCGAGGCCGAGAGACCGAGAGAGAAGAGAGAGAGAGAGAGAGAGAGAGAGAGAGAGAGAGAGAGAGAGAGAGAGAGAGAGAGAGAGGTTTGGTGGAGCTGCTCTTATTCGCCGTCGTGCTGGTGATAAACTTCAGACAGGCTAATTGATGGTCTCGCTGACATAACAATAGCTGAAAGCCTGGAGCTCATTTACAGACAGCTGGAGAGAGAGAGAGAGAGAGAGGGCAGGGGACCGACTCAAAGAGACGCTTGTATCGCAGCCCTTGAACGTCCCGTGAGCGATAACACATGAAGAATAATGTTTGTGTGTGTGTGAGGCGGGGGTTCGTCCAGATACAGTAACACTGTGGAGTTCTCAGATCCTCAACTGGGTCTCAGATGTTTCTCCTCAACAGCAGAGAACTTTACGAACGAACGTGGAGAGCCGTTCAGATCATGTGATGGGAAATGGGAATGTTTTGGCTATGTTCCCTCAAACGTTCTTCCAGTAATGTTAACAGAACGTTCGGTCAACATTATCTGGTCTTTAATAATGCTCTCAAAACATTAGCACACACACATTAGTTATACATCATTCATTGATCTGAAACGTTTCAGTTGGATGTTCATCTAACGCTTTTAAATGTATCTACTTGTTTCGGAATGTTCAGAACATTCTGAAGTAGCGTTCCATAATGTGTGAAGAATGATGAAATGGAACATTCTTTTAACGTTCATATAACCAGCAAGAAAATGGTTTAAAACATTTGAAAAAAACTCGGACTCAAAGTCCATGACTATATTTTCTATGAATAGTTGAGACAAGTCCATCTCAAATCTGGATTTGGACTCTAATAAGCTTTAATAATGAATGTGGAGAGCATTTCAACTCGTTTGATGAGAAATGGTTTCAACCCAGCGAACAGGGAACGTTCTCTCTAAGTCATGAACAAACCTTCTTCCAGCAATGAAATGTTTTTTAAATGTATCGTAACATTCAGAGAACATTCTGAAGTAGCGTTCCATAATGTGTGAAGAATGATGAAATGGAACATTCTTTTAACGTTCATATAACCAGCAAGAAAATAGTTTAAAACATTTAAAAGAAACTCGGACTCAAGTCCATGACCGTATTTTCTATTTCCGAGTCCAGATCTGAGATGGACTTGAGTGCGAGTCCAGTCTTGTCTTGAACATCAGTCATGTGAGGTTTGTGATGGCAGCTGATGTAACTGCTCGTGTTCTTCTTGTGTTTTCAGGTTCATCAATGCCAGAAGAAGAATAGTGCAGCCCATGATTGACCAGTCAAATCGAGCAGGTAAACGTCTTCATCTCAACACTGTTGATCTGAGTCTGTGAGCGTTACAGAACGAATCCAACGGGATGTCTCTCCATCTCGCTGGTTTGAGGGACATTAGTACGTCTCAATGCTAATTGGCCACAGGAGAACTTTACAGTAATTCTGTTTCTCTTTGTGTTACGGTACATTAGAAAGTGATTTGCATAATCATGCATGAATTCACACCAGGAACAGAAGGGAAATTCTCTAGTTCTTGAGTTCTTGGAGGCTTGATGATGTTGTGGTGCAGATTTGAGGAAGAGGATGTACAGTGAACACTGGGATAAAGAGTAAACATCTTATAGTGGATGCATGGAGATGTAGTGTTTCTAGATCTCTGAGATGTTATGATCAGGGTTTGAAATGAACACCCGCCAAACAGTGGCGGGAAACGCTGTCAAATCACGAGCCAATTTGGCGTGTTACATTGTTTCCTCACTTTGCTGGGGAAGTTCGTTAAGCCTAATCTGATATATTAAATACAGTGTATTACTCAGAATCTGCTCATATCTGCTTACTTGAACACACACGTCACTACACAACAGATAACGGCGTTCTTGTTCATTTACATTGAAGCAATAGCGAAGATTAAAAGAAAAGAGGAAGGAGGAGATGTTGGATGACAGGATTTAGTTTGAATAATAAATTAAATGTAAAATTTGGATTTCATACATTCAAATATATATATATATATATTTTTTATTTTTGGCTAGTAGAAGTTCTGAATGGCCGGTAACTTAGTTAGCCAAATTGTCCGGTAAGTGAAAAAGTTGATTTCAAACCCTGGTTATGATCGCAGTGAAGCGGGTCTAGAGTCGGACTCTGTTCAGTGTTGTTGTCTCAACCCTCTCTCTCGTTCTGTTGCTGATGCATGTTGGAGACTGCCAGGAGACGTGTGTGTGTGTGTGTGTGTGTTTGGGCTGCTGCTGGGATAACCGCTGATTGTCTGGTGTGTCTTCTCTCTTCTTCCCCTGCTGTCCACGCTTGACTTCAATCAGGTTTTCTTCTTGATCCTTCAGTGAGCCAGGGAGCGGCGTACAGTCCCGAGGGCCAGCCGATGGGCAGCTTCGTGCTCGACGGGCAGCAGCACATGGGCATCCGGCCGGCAGGTGAGATCTCTTCTGTGGCTCGTGTGTTTCTCAGAGACCGGGTGTGTGCTGTCCTGCTCCTGGCTTCTAGTGATCCTACAGACATCGGCCCCATTATACACCCGGTGCAATGCAGGCGCGACGCAAGTGTGTTTTGCTAGTTTCAGCCCCACGCAGTTTTCATTTTCTCATCCTGTGCCACATTGATTAAATAGCAGATGCATTTGCGCCGATCTGTTCGCCCATGATGAAACGAGGTGTGTGTTCAGACGCATTGTTGGCGTGTTGCTATTTTAGGAACTGAAATAGACTGAGCCATTGATCAACTGAAACCTGGTCTAAAGTCAATGGCACAGTATTTTTTTATTTTTTATTTAAAGGGCTTGTTAGTAATGTGCGCCTATAGGCGGGTCCACAACGCATGCACACTTTGTCCCGTAGATGGTCTGCTTGACCGCTTTATCCTCGCACACGAGTAGATCCGTTTCCTCTCTAGAGAAGCGTTCAGGTTTTCCGCTTAAAAATTCCGTCATGTAAATAGCGATTCCTCCATGGCACGAGCGCAACTGTCTTGTAAAGGGAATGTGAGATGAGACTCTGATTGGTTTATTGCACGTTATGCCCAAAACACACCCATTACTCATTAAGAGAATAGGGACGACCCTTTTAGACCATGCGCCGGGAGCGCTAACCATTTTTCCCATTGCAAAGGTTTATTCAGACACGTACTTGCGCCGTGCGCTTTAGACCATGTGTTTCGATCGTTAAAATTGGGCCCTTGACTAGCTGGGCTCTGCAGGAGCAGGATTGGACACCCTTGTCTTGGACAGTAAAATTGGTGTCTCCTGGTTCACAGATGTTTCTCCCCAGGTGTCTCATATAGAGCTCAAAAATATCTCATCTAATTATCTGAGCTAATGTCCACTTTGATTTTAATTAACCCTTGTGCAAACTTATGGCCATTTTTGTCTTTTTCATTTTTATTTTTTTCTGATAAATTTGCCTGTGTTAATGCCAACTGCATAAATGTTGGCACAGGTGTGTATTCTTACTGGAATTTTACTATTTCACACCCATTTCCTTTAAAAAATCTATTTTGCACTAGAAACACAAAATAGTTCCACTCAGCACCTTAAGGACAAAACTGTCCCCATTGCAATTTTTAATCTCAGGGCCATTTAAGTATAAAATGATGCAATCTTTGTCAATAGGCCTTCATTCTGTTGGCAAGGCTTCAAAATTTTAATTTGTACTATTTTTTTTTACCAGATACTGACATTTTTTCAGGTTTGGCCTATAAAGCAAATACTCGCTTCATTCCTGTTTTCTGCTTTGCCATTTTATAGAGCCAATTGGTTAAATTATGCAGCGATAATTGTGTGGATGTGTTGGTATGGATGAAAGAGTGTGGTTTATATGTGTGTAATAAAAAATTGTGTGTTAGTGCACATGTGTGCTTGAAATAATTGAGAGAGAGAAAACTTTACCCAAATCCAACCACTGTGTGCACCAGTGGAGTTTTTCTGCATCTAATGGGGAACCATAGGAACTGCGCCCAAACATAATCTCACTGGAAGCTCATTTTTTGAGATATCAGCCTCAAATTTGGAACACAACTTGTTTAGATTTTCTAGCAGTTTTAGAGTTAGACTTGTTTCATAAAATATTGTTCAGAAATCATTTTCATAAGCTTAAACCTTGGTTTCACTTTTTAACCTTTTTTTTTTTTACTTATACAATACAACAATAATCTGCCATGGGTCTTCTTTAAAATGAGACCACGCTCCCAAGCTCATGTTTTTATGACAGTTTTTTGACTCGGACATTTTTGTCCTCTATGGACAAGTTATTTTACTTGACGCACAAGGGTTAAATGTTAGGGAGATTGAATGAAAAGTCACATATTGGGTCACTATGTTGGTTTATTTACCAAAAATATTGGGTCATATTTAAAATCGTTGGATAATTTCTAGTAATAACCCGGCTGTTGGGTTAAATACGTATGTTGTATGTACACTTGTGTGGTTTTAATTTATGTACACAATTATGAATATTTACATTAAATTCTAGACTCCCCAAAATTTAGTTTGTACTTAAAAAAATATATTTGTTGAGACATATTTATTGTTTTATACAAGTAAACAATCTGTATTTGAAAATAAAAAGTATTTTATTTATTAAAATAATGTCATAAATTAAAATAAATAATTAACTTAACTGTTTGGTTACTTTTGCATTGCATACCAATGCATTGGGTTAAAATAACCCACAGTTGGGAAGGTGCTATACCACCCCATAGTTAGGTTACTCGTTGGGTTATTTTTAACCCAACATTATTAAGTGTGTGTGTGTGTGTGCGCTGAACTCTGACGGTGTGTGGTGTGTTTCTCTGCAGGTCCTATGAGTGGCATGGGCATGAACATGGGCATGGACGGCCAGTGGCACTACATGTAACGGCTCTACAGTAAAGAAAAGGGGGAAGTAAGTACACTAGGACTCGTTCTCTTCCTCCGCCTTTCTTTCAGGAGTCTTTCCTGTCCTTTTCCTGTCAGAATTCCCCTGAAATCCCAAAATAACACCATAGACGCTAGGCTTTACGACCGCCATCACGAGTCAGGTGAGACGCGGGTCGTGCAATGTTTCCCGAAAAAAAAAAAAAAAAAGGCAGGAAAGCACTAAAGTGGAATTTATTTATCAGCGCGCTCAACGTCTCACGCGGCCAATGCAAATGTTGGACATTTGGGGGGGGGGGGGGGGATGGCATCTCCTGGGGTAGAAGATGACGGGGTGAAATTAAGCAGGCTCCAGTGAAGCGATATAAAAGGAGAAGTGAAACTGTCCTCGGAGTGACATAAATCCGTCAGGGGAAGGATTGATGCCCAAATTATCTTATATGCAAAGACGGGAACAGCGCAGTACATTACGCTCCCGGAGAGAGATATAGAGACACGGGTGACACGGCCATCCTTCACCGGGGAAGCGCCTGCCTTTTCCTTTTTTTACTGGGAATGGAATGGGAATATCAGCGTAGGCTACGGAAAAAATGCATTAAAGAACGAGCGTGTGTAAATGCGCTTGCGTTCCTCGTCTGATTAAGCTTCCCGCCACTGACATTTGAGAAATCAAGACGTATGGCGTCCCAAAGGTGGCAGGGCAGAGAAGATTTTATTTAACACCTCTACTTCTTGCTCAATGAGCCTCAATATAATAACACTTGGCTTGATTAAAAGAACCCTTTATATGTAAATAGACAGCGGGTTCCTGTAGGTCAGGATAGCGAAGCTGCGCGGTAATAGACTCAGAAACACGGCGAGCGCGTTCACTAAAACAGCCGCGGAGACAACATTTGCTCAGCTTGGGTAATTTTTAATATGGTGCGGGATAATTCTCAGACTATTTAATTACGTAACATATTTTATGCTTCATGAGCAATTAGATTAATAGCTTAATACGGAGGAATATTAGCCATCTCTGATTCGATTAAGCACAGGCACAATATGGTGTGTTTGCGGTGTAATTATGATGTGTGACGGAGCGATCAGAGAGGTGTGCCGTCACTGAAGAACACACATCTACATGACGCCGCTTTATGCACTTTTAACGGGAGCTTTCACTAGTTTCATGAGCTTTAATAAACACGTGCACATGAGAATCAGGCCTGATGACCCTGCCGTGACCCCGACCCCTCCTGTAAACCACTCTTGTTAATGACCCCGGGGTCACGGTACAAAACACCGACGTATCTGATTCCCAACGCTACACACGTATTTCACTCGCACACAGTGCATCTCTGCTGGTATTAAAGGCCTCCTGAAATCAAAATTTAAGTGTTTTTAGCTTTTAATATGAATATATTAGCCTTACGGTTATGAATAAGCTTCCAAAACAATGACAAAATTCACATTTAGGAGATTAAAAACTTACAGTCTCTCACTTCCGCTGAAATGGATCAGGGATTTTTATGACATCACCGCTTCTCATCACATCTTCTGTCCAATCACATGCTCTCTAGAATCTGAAGCTCCGCCCCCTCTGCTATAAACACCACCTGACCGAAGCGAGCGTTGACACACACGGAGCAATATGTGTTGGAGTACCAACCTACCCCTACGCCTTTATCAAATGTCTCTCTTTGTTTGAATATCTCCAGCTGAGTGTAGATGGCATTAGTGTTGCAGTTCTGACTGTGTGTGTCTCTGAATCTCAGGTCTGCGAGGAGTGTGTGTTCCTCAGCGTGGTCCTGTGGGCATGAACATGGCATCACCGACCCACCCACCGAACCCACCGACTCACCAAATCCACCGACCCACAGAACCCACTAAACCCACCAAACCCACCGAACCCATCAACTCACCAAATCCACAGAACCCACCAAACCCATCGACCCACGGAACCCACCAAACCCACCGAACCATCAACCCACCGAATCCATCAAACCCACCGAATCCACAGAACCCACTGAATCCACAGAACCCACTGAATCCACCAAACCCATTGACCCACGGAACCCACCAAACCCACCGAACCCATCAACTCACCAAATCCACAGAACCCACCAAACCCATCGACCCACGGAACCCACCAAACCCACCGAACCCACCGAATCCATCAAACCCACCGAATCCACAGAACCCACTGAATCCACCAAACCCATTGACCCACTGAATCCACCAAACCCATTGACCCACGGAACCCACGGAACCCACTGAATCCACCAAACCCATTGACCCACTGAATCCACCAAACCCATTGACCCACTGAATCCACCAAACCCATTGACCCACGGAACCCACGGAACCCACTGAATCCACCAAACCCATTGACCCACTGAATCCACCAAACCCATCGACCCACAGAACCCACCAAACCCACAGAACCCACTGAATCCACAGAACCCACCAAACCCACAGAACCCACTGAATCCACAGAACCCACCAAACCCACAGAACCCACTGAATCCACAGAACCCACCAAACCCACAGAACCCACCAAACCCACAGAACCCACCAAACCCATCGACCCACAGAACCCACCAAATCCACGGACCCCTCGTCCTCCTCGACCCGTGTGGCCATGCTGATGCACAGACACCAGAACTGACCACGACTCTTCCGGACCCGACCAACGCCATCCCGGATCATGACCCGGACAAAAACCCCATGAAAGATGTGTGAAGGAAAAGACAAACGCGGTGAATTAGAAGCTTCACCTGGAATTCCAGTCGAGCTGTGATCGTTTTTTTAATCTTGTGAATTTTGTTACTTCCGTTGCTGGAGGACCAAGAGCTGACGTCGAAAACACTTTGTAAAGTCTTGGGTGTCTGTTCCAATCAACAGAGGATGTTTGAACTTGTTAATACTCACACACACACACACACACACACACACACACACACATGATAAAGAAGAAAAGAAAAAAAAGACAAAAGAGACTCCAAGAGTTCAAACTACTGTAGTATAAGCATAGAAACTAAATTAAATCTTGTACATTTGTATCACTCGCGTTATGTTTCCTGAGCTAGTCCTAGAGTAAAGCCTGTTGTTCACACTGTGTGTGCTGATCCCGAAGCAGAGGAGCTCCGATCGCAGGAATAACCGGAGAACGGATGATTGTTCCTCCTCCAGCAGTTTCTGCCGATTGAAGCCGCTCTCTTCTCTTCTCCTCTTCTCTTCTCTTCTCTTCTCTTCACGACGCCCTCATCCTTTCTTTCCTCATGCGTTCCCCCCTTCTTTGGTCCATGAATGAATGTTGCCCTGTAGGTGAAGTTCTTCGTTTGAATTGCCCAAGCACTGGATTGTGTTGCTTTTATACGTTTTTATTTTATTATTAATATTATTATTATTATTATTATTATTAATATTATTAATTTTGTATCATGGACTCTCAGAGTAAGAGCCTTATGAAGGACATGTTTCCTGGAGAAAAACCAACATCCTACAGCAGTTAAACGCCTGGGGATCAATATATATACATATATACATACTATATATATATATATATATATATATATATATATATATATATATATATATATATATATATAATCTGCCATATATGGACGTTACCGACACGCGGTTCTCTGGATTCTTTGGCACATACAGAAGAGAAGCGATCGCGATGTGAAAAACTTTACAAAGGATGAAAAAAAAAAGAACTTAAATTATGAACTCAAAGCTCGGAGAGAAGCTGAGAGAATATTGTAAGAAACTTCGTACAGAGTTCAGTCTATTAATTGTTTCATGTTAGATATTCTATGTGTTTACCTCAATTGAAGACGAATGTTTTTGCTAGTTTCAGATCTGCTGTGGCATTGATATTGTATGTCCATGACCCCCTCCTCTCTCAGCACGTGCTCCACTAGAAGAAGAATACTGTCTCCCAAACACATCCAATACTTGTATGAGGACTGTGGCGTAATGTTTCAAAGGTGTTCAGTCACAAATGCTGTAATAAATATTTCATTTTTGATTTTGGTAGATTCTTGTGTGCTGTGCAGTGTGTTGCGAATCAGATGTGGAAATGATGCTATAAAATCCGTGTCATTCCTGTTGAACGTGATTGCAGGAATCGGCCAGTTTTCCACAAGTGTTGTTGTTTAAGCGCGCAGTGTGAGTGAGTTTAGATGGAGGCTGTGGAAGAAGAGAGTCTCTGCTGCGCCTCCTGCTGTCTCCTCTCTGCACTGCAACTGCATTTACACAACATTACTTTAGAAAAACACTAATGCAATCATCCATGGCCGTAATACTGACGAAGACGTGCACGTGCGTAATTAAAACAAGGCATTAAATATGCGCAATAAACATAAAACATTAAAACATTTCCAGAAAAAATCTAGAGGAAAAAATAAAATAAAAATACGTTCAGAGGCAAATGTTTCAAGGGTTTGATGTGAAAGTGGATCTTTCCTCGTTATTTTAATGTTTAACATGTTTTTTTCTGAATATTTACTGAAGGGTTCGTTTGCGCGCAATGTCTCGTTTTAAAGCTCGATGCATAAAAGAAAACTGCGTTTTCCCCAAAGCAGGAGGTGTTGAATTATTTGTAGAGCCCAGTTACATTATTATTAATAATCATTCAAATGTACATCAACGGTAATAATTATTTACAAAAGAATAGCATTGAAAATATATGTATAGAACTATCCAGTCATTAACATCGAGATTGTGCCGTTTCTACACGCGCAGATCCTGCAGTGACACGAAATAAAACCGCGAAGAGATTCATTTATATAAATACAATAAAGATTTGACTATGACTAAATAATATACAGTCTTTAAATTAAAGATTTGCGTTTTGCGCTGCGCGTGATGCGATTTATTCTCGACCTTTTAATATACGATTAATTCTTCAGGCATTTATTCGCAAAGATTCACAAACGGGCATGTGTGATTTTAATGGATAAATGAATAAGCATTCGAGAGAAAAAAAAATAGACGTGCGAAAGATTTAATTTGAAATTGTAGAATATGAGCAGAAAGAAAGAAAGAAAGAAAGAAAGAAAGAAAGAAAGAAAGAAAGAAAGAAAGAAAGAAAGGAAAGTGAAAGGACCTCGGATCACTGTGAGCTGATTTTAATATTAATAGAGGACAGGAGGCGGACTGAATTGAGCCTGTGACAGGAATGATGGATGATCCAGCCTTCATCACCATCATCATCCTCTTCCTCATGTCAGATCACGGGAATGTAAGAACACAAAAGCACACACACTCTTCACAAAACAAGGAGAAAACGAGCAAGTGAATTCGGATCGGATGATTTTCACGCGCGTGTTTGTTCAGGATTTCACTGATGAAGATGAAGATGAAGATGATGACGAACTCTCTTGTTTTCCACACACATCGGCTTTAATGCAGAGACCCCGTTCGGCATCTGCTGTGTGTGTGTGTGTGTGTGTGTGTGTGTGCGGGGCCCCGGGGTCACGCGCAGAGGCCCCTGATCATTAATCACTGTCAGCATCACAGTGATTCTCTATTGATGAGGATAATGACATTAGCTCACAGTCACTGATCAATAAAGCACATGCAGAGGAATAATGCGACTCTCTCTCTCTCTCTCTCTCTCTCTCTCTCTCTCTCTCTCTCTCTCTCTCTCTCTCTCTCTCTCTCTCTCTCTCTCTCTCTCTCTCTCTCTCTGTTTTTCATTTAGAAACAGTGTTCGGAGTAAAACAACACGATAGTAAATCTGAAGATCTCCACATGATCTCAAACTACAGCATTATTTCACACTCGGCCGACAGAAACATCTCTAATAATGCATAACTGCAGATTTATTAAATGACGCCATCATCACACAGAGATATATTGTTTCACAGCGACGATGAGGAAGAGTTTGAGACGCATACAGTATTTATGATGAGGTACGGTAGGCCTACAGTATCACTATAAGCAATGCCTCGACAAAATATTACGTGGCATTATTGTTATTATTAATACTGTTATTCATTTGAGAATTGTTATTATGGTTTTAATTATTTATTGTGTTTTATTTATCCATTTATTGTATTTACTATTACAATTAAAAAAAATTCGTTGTTTTTTTAGGCTACTTATTTACTAACATAACGAGGTAACATAATTTGTGATTTATTATATATGGATTATTATTATTCTCGAGTAAGCTCAGGAAAAAGTCTCATAATTCCTGCGTGTGTGATGATGATGATGATGATGATGATGAAGAAGAATCTCCAGCGATCTGACATCAGCAGCACAACATGAATATTTCTCACTGTATCTCAGTATACTGTTATTGTATAGGCATTAATAATACTACTAATAATAATAATAATAATAATAATAACAAGCAGAAAATGGCCGTACATTTCTGAGGTATTTCTTGGGTAAATTCTGAGAATTAAATTCAATCACGGAAACGGTCATTTTCTAGTGGAAACGGACCAACAATTATAATTCTATTAAATAATAGGCAAATCAGAAAATAAAATTCGCAAAAGTGACAGAAATACTGTAGTATATATGAATGTGTTTATCTGGGTGTGTGAGAGAGAAAAAGATTGTACGTGAGTGTAAGTGCATGTGTGTATAAATGTGTGTGTGTGTGTGTGTGTGTGTGTGTGTGTGTGTGTTTTCAAACCCCGGGGCTCAATATCACAGCGACCCCTTCAGGTTGAGACATAAATTAATAAATAAGGGCGTGACGAAATATTTGTGGATCTCATTCCTGTATTTTTCTAAATGATTCGAGCGAATGAGAAGATCTCAGTCACTAAAGCATCAGACACTCGAATGAAGGAGCTTTCCCTGAATCCCTGAGGGTGAGGATGGAGATCAGGATGAAGATCAGGATCGGTCAGGCGAGATTAAAGAACAGAAACATCTGAATATTAATGACATTTTTGTGACTTTTCATTATCTCACTGTAAATGTCATTAATATATTCTCGTTTCATTCATAAGCCACAGTTATTGTCAGTGTATCGAGTGGGTTTATCCTTTATCTGCATATTCACATTAGAGAGTTTTGATTCACTCGTTTAATTAAGCTGGAGTTTAAACATTTCAAACTTTAAATGGACCTTCATATAACAGCAAGAATAATAATAATCATTATATAAACAATAATTAGATATGATAACAACCTTTAAGACAGAAATTGTATGCAAATTTATTTTTATTTTTGAATACATTTGGAATGTTATAAATCAAAACAACTAAATGCTTCTTTTTTTAATGCATAAAACTGAAGGTTTGCTGTTAAAACACTAAATAGCTTTATATTAAAACACGAGTCTATGAGTCCTCATTTCTCATTTTGAGTGTGTGTGAGTTTGAGTGTGTGTGAGAGAGTGTGTGTGTGTGTGTGAGAGTGAGTGAATGTGAGAGTGTGTGTGTGAGAGAGTGAGTGTGTGAGTGCAAGTGAGTGTACACTCTCTCTCTCTCACTCACTCACACACACACACACACACACAGAGAAAAGAGTGAAGTTTCACTGACAAAATCACTGCAAAACTACTGCGGTTTGCAAACATGAAAAATTATATTAAATATAAACTCCGCCCAGAAATGTACAGTATTGTTCAAAAGTTTGTGGTCAGTAAGATTTTTTATTTGAAAAAAATGAATACTTTTATTGATCAAGGATGCATTAAACTGATCAAAAGTGACAGTAAAGACAATTATAATGTTACAAAAGATTATATTTCAAATAAATGTTCTTTTGAACTTTCTATTCATCAAAGAATACTGAAAAATAAAATGTTTCAGTTTCCACAAAAATATGAACTGTTTTCAACATTGATAATAATCATAAATGTTTCTTGATCATCAAATCCTCATATTAGAGTGATTTCTGAAGGATCATGTGACACTGAAGACTGGAGTAATCACAGGAATAAATTACACTTTACTGTATATTCACATAGAAAACAGATGATTTACACTGGAATAATATTTCACTGTTTTTACTGTATGTTTTAGACTTTTCTCACTCATTATTAAGCTCAACCATTCAATCAGTTTTTGTCTCAACTGTAACAAATGACATTTTCTACAACTTTATTAGACTTGACACTGAATATTTTATCCACAAAAGTATCATATAAAGTAAATGTAAAATGACACATTACATCATGTAATAATGGATACAGTGCTAATATTAATTTCAGTAAGAGTTCCAGGCTTCTGTAGTGGATCTGGATTAAACCGCTGCTGATGTGTGTGTGTGTGTGTGTGAAGCAGCACATAATAACACACCTGCTGCTGTGCTGACAGATGAATATGTTAATAACTGAGCAGAAACAGCTGCAGATCTCCATCAGTCTCCAGCTCAAACTCTCAACGGCACATACATGCAGCCTGGGCTATTGCAAACCTCGGACCAATAGAGTGTGTGTGTGTGTGTGAGTGTGTGTGAGTGTGTGTGTTAATGTTCATATGTGAATAAAAGCCCAAATAAATCTGTTCATCATATAGTGATCTCGGATTAAGCGCTTCATTCATAAGGCTTTATTTTTCAATCTCTTAATAAACATTTTGAAGCATCAAAGTTTTGGGTAAACGATGAAAGCTCGTTTCCACCACAGAATAAAACATTTTAAAAGATAACTGACTTTTCATCTCACAATTCTGACTTTAAAATCACACAACTCTGACTTTATAACACACAATTGTGACTTTATAACACACAATTCTCATATAAACTTGCAATTGTGAGAAAAAAAGTCAGAATTGTGATTTTTAATTCTGTGGCGGACACACGCTTCCACAGTGAACAGACTTACAATGGACGGCCTGAAATCTCGGAGGTGTCATTTACAAATATCTTGATGTTTCAAAGATGGCTGGAAGTGTTCAGAAAGACACGGGCTGTCCACTAGATGACCGCGCTGAACTACAGCGTTCAGTGACGCACATGAATGATCTCCTGAATCTGAAGCAGAAACACAGGCTCATGTACACACCACCACAGCACATCTGATTTACAGTGTCTGATCAGGAACACAATCACAGGAACTCTCCGCAGGAACTGACTCGCCGTTCACCGTGTTTTCACTTCTTTCTGTCCTGCACTAAGATCCTGATCCAGGGTTAGGGGTTTATGGGTAACACATCATGAGAGGCTCGACTGAGAGACGTCCTCATTAACCCTAAAGCCTGCTGGATCATATTCTGATTCACACATTCATAATTCCTCTAATGATCGACATGATTGTACAGTCGTCCTCCTTCAGCTCGATCTTCACGAGTCTTTCTGTGTCAAATCTGCCCTGATTTATCAAGGAAACGCAAGAATATCTTTGATATTGTTAGTAATATTTCAGCTGGACTGAAGCAGCTTCGCTTTACTTGATTATCATTCATCATTTATTATCATAATCATGAGTATCAAATATGATCATCAGGCTTTTGAGGAAGGTTTATTTGTTCATCTCTCAATCATCATTATATTGCATTGCATTATAGATTTAAAACTACAGAGATTTGATCATAAAACTAAGCAATTAAATATCATCTTACTAAGACAATATGGGCAAATATAGATATCTATATACATTTTATGTCAGTATCTGCTATAATGTTAAAAAGATCTTATTAATTTACATCACAAGCATCAGAATTTCATATTTTTATCCATTTTAATATCAGCATTTGCAGCAAATTGCATATTTTTGCTCAGTTTGGGAATAAATCTGAGCTGCTTTTCCCTCCATATCCTCACTGTATCAGACGACATCAGCTATAAACCTTTTTATAAACGGTTTAATATTGAAAGCATGAAAGTATTCATTACTTCAATGAGCTCATTGTTTTTGCCTTTAATTATTTCATCGTTTATATTAATACATTTTTAACTAACTGTGATTTTGTGAAATGCATAACTTAGTTCCCTCTGATAACAGATCTCTGTAAACTGTAATGTGGACTCATGCATTTCTGTAAAGCTGCTTTGAAACAATGTGTGTTGTGAAAAGCGCTATACAAATAAATGTGAATTGAATTGAACTGAATTAATAAAGTGTTCCATTATAGAAAGAATAGATGTCTCGGGTCTCATGTGTCAGGCTGTGCAGGGTTAATGGAGAATCTCTCATATCTCTGTTATCTCTCCACGGCTCGACAGAAGAGGAAGTTTTGCAGAGCGTCACTCGAAGCCTCAGAAGATAAACACACAGTATATGAAGAACACAACTTTATTACAGTACAACACACACACACACACACACACTGAGTGAACGCGGAGCCGCCCAGCGCTACCTGCAGCTTTACACCCCGATGGCGGGAGTTCACCGGGAGGTCAGGGCAGATGTTTGCCAGGTCTCTCGCTCTGCAGGAAAGCTGAATGGCTTCCGGCTCCACATGGGGTCGGCCCGTGACACAGGGTCACGATGTCTGAGGGGAAGCCGTCCTTCAGCAGGATCCCTCGCTCACGCTCGCAGTCCAGATCCGATATAAACCCGTACCAGTAGATGACCAGACCCGGACCAAACCTGCACACACACACACACACGTTACGCTTCATGAAGAACTTAACCATGTTTAAATATGCTTTGAAATCGCTGGTGTTTCTGACGTCACAAACTACCTTGTAACCAATCAGATCAACGTGTGATCGTCAACCAGTGGATCTCTGAGCTGAGTGAGTGAGTGGAGGCGGGGCTAATTTGCATATTCATAGAACCGCGCATACTAAATGAGGCAAGGGTGTCGAGTTACATTCAAGATATTTTAAGTCATGAAAAACGTTTACATATGTCATTTTGTTGTTCAAAGATGAGTTTTAAGGGATGAAATGATTGACAGGAGGACTTTAACATCAGGTAACTGTTAGTTATCCAACTGAAAACGACTAGCTGTTCAGTTCAGTTCAGTTCTGCTTGTGCGGTCGAGAATGATTCATGAGTGAATCAGTTTAGAAGATGTGCTTGTCTAAACTGAAGAGTTGAAAATCTCACGCAGACTTTTGACTGTCAGCGTAACCTCTGACCCTCACTGGAAGGTCCAGTGGATTGGATTGTGCCGTATACAAGGTTTTGTTCTTCATTTCCACCACATCTTCCACTTTTATCTACAGTACAGAGCAATATTTCAACCAGAATATAATATTCTTTATGTTTGTAGCAACATATTAATCACGACTTCAGATAACCCTCGATACGGATAAATTAAAAAAAAAAAATCTGTATATTTACAATAATCTGGGGATTATAAACAAGATTAGTTTGAAAAAGGGATAAAAACATAAGGAATATATTAATTTTAATTGTCTCTATTCCTGTATTTCCCAACAGTCGTTGCATTAACGTAGCTCTGATGAGCCCGCATTAAGTTAAAACCCAGGTTTATCGCAACTACTGTAACATCAGACCAGATGACATACAGTCGTGCTCTTCTACTGAGGTCAGAGGAATCTGAAGGAAAACAAGAAGTTCATGGGCTCACTGGATGACATGGGGGTCTGAAAAGAGTTGAGAAGACGAGAGAACGAGCTTCAGGAGCAGATAACAGCACTGGTGGCGAAGGGTTCAGGGTTTAACACACGCGCTCGTAACCCGAGGGAGGCGTCCAAACACTGAAGGCAAAAACACAAAGGCCGCTGCATGTACTTCAATGCAAAGCTTCCATAAATAAAGGCATAAATGGACACAGGGCTCCAATTATAATAGAGGTCTATTATGTGGGCCACCGCTTCGCCACCTCAATCTGGCACAAGTATCGCTCGGGGGAAGTCAGTGATCTTCCAATAAACATCTAACTGCGTAACGAGTCGGTGAAATTGTTTGTGAAATGTAGCTAATTTGTGTGGCGTTGGCTTTGGAGAGAGTGGGACGCCGCTGAGACATGCTGCCATTAGCGTAACGAGCGCACGCTTCTGAGTTTAAAGCAGGTGCCATGCTGGTTAAAAAGGCATTTTAATGAGAGCGCAGCACTTAAGAACAAAAAGCTGAAAGGAGGTGCTGAGAGTGAGCCGGCGTTTGAGTGGCCTCCTCCCCGTCAATGCACACACATAATCACAGCGTAATTGAATAACTAATTACAGCTCTCTGTGGTGTCATCTCAGATCTCAGATCCTGCAGCTTCCAGAGCACACCTTTCTCCATCTAAACACACTGCACCCTTTCTCCATCTAAACACACTGCACCCTTTCTCCATCTAAACACACTGGACCCTTTCTCCATCTAAACACACTGAAACATTTCTCCATCTAAACACACTGCACTGAACCCTTTCTCCATCTAAACACACTGAACCCTTTCTCCATCTAAACACACTGGACCCTTTCTCCATCTAAACACACTGAACCCTTTCTCCATCTAAACACACTGCACTGAACCCTTTCTCCATCTAAACACACTGAAACATTTCTCCATCTAAACACACTGCACTGAACCCTTTTTCCATCTAAACACACTGCACTGAACCCTTTCTCCATCTAAACACACTGAAACATTTCTCCATCTAAACACACTGCACTGAACCCTTTCTCCATCTTAACACACTGAACCCTTTCTCCATCTAAACACACTGCACTGGACCCTTTCTCCATCTAAACACACTGAACCCTTTCTCCATCTAAACACACTGCACTGAACCCTTTCTCCATCTAAACACACTGCACCCTTTCTCCATCTAAACACACTGCACTGGACCCTTTCTCCATCTAAACACACTGCACTGAACCCTTTCTCCATCTAAACACACTGAACCCTTTCTCCATCTAAACACACTGCACTGAACCCTTTCTCCATCTAAACACACTGAAACATTTCTCCATCTAAACACACTGCACTGAACCCTTCTCCATCTTAACACACTGAACCCTTTCTCCATCTAAACACACTGCACCCTTTCTCCATCTAAACACACTGCACTGAACCCTTTCTCCATCTAAACACACTGCACTGGACCCTTTCTCCATCTAAACACACTGCACTGAACCCTTTCTCCATCTAAACACACTGCACTGGACCCTTTCTCCATCTAAACACACTGCACTGAACCCTTTCTCCATCTAAACACACTGCACTGGACCCTTTCTCCATCTAAACACACTGCACTGAACTCTTTCTCCATCTAAACACACTGCACTGAACCCTTTCTCCATCTAAACACACTGCACTGGACCCTTTCTCCATCTAAACACACTGCACTGAACCCTTTCTCCATCTAAACACACTGCACTGGACCCTTTCTCCATCTAAACACACTGCACTGAACCCTTTCTCCATCTAAACACACTGCACTGGACCCTTTCTCCATCTAAACACACTGCACTGAACCCTTTCTCCATCTAAACACACTGCACTGAACCCTTTCTCCATCTAAACACACTGCACTGAACCCTTTCTCCATCTTAACACACTGCACTGAACCCTTTCTCCATCTAAACACAATGAACCCTTTCTCCATCTAAACACACTGCACCCTTTCTCCATCCTTTCTCCATCTAAACACACTGAACCCTTTCTCCATCTAAACACACTGCACTGAACCCTTTTTCCATCTAAACACACTGCACTGAACCCTTTCTCCATCTAAACACACTGAAACATTTCTCCATCTAAACACACTGCACCGAACCCTTTCTCCATCTTAACACACTGAACCCTTTCTCCATCTAAACACACTGCACTGGAGCCTTTCTCCATCTAAACACACTGCACTGGACCCTTTCTCCATCTAAACACACTGCACTGAACCCTTTCTCCATCTAAACACACTGCACTGAACCCTTTCTCCATCTAAACACACTGCACTGAACCCTTTCTCCATCTAAACACACTGAACCCTTTCTCCATCTTAACACACTGCACTGAACCCTTTCTCCATCTAAACACACTGAACCCTTTTTCCATCTAAACACACTGCACCCTTTCTCCATCCTTTCTCCATCTAAACACACTGAACCCTTTCTCCATCTAAACACACTGCACTGAACCCTTTCTCCATCTAAACACACTGCACTGAACCCTTTCTCCATCTAAACACACTGCACTGAACCCTTTCTCCATCTAAACACACTGCACTGGACCCTTTCTCCATCTAAACACACTACACTGAACCCTTTTTCCATCTAAACACACTGCACTTAACCCTTTCTCCATCTAAACACACTGCACTGAACCCTTTCTCCATCTAAACACACTGCACTTAACCCTTTCTCCATCTAAACACACTGCACTGAACCCTTTCTCCATCTAAACACTGCACTGGACCCTTTCTCCATCTAAACACACTGCACTGAACCCTTTTTCCATCTAAACACACTGCACTTAACCCTTTCTCCATCTAAACACACTGCACTTAACCCTTTCTCCATCTAAACACACTGCACTTAACCCTTTCTCCATCTAAACACACTGCACTGAACCCTTTCTCCATCTAAACACACTGCACTGGACCCTTTCTCCATCTAAACACACTGCACTGAACCCTTTCTCCATCTAAACACACTGCACTGAACCCTTTCTCCATCTAAACAAACTGCACTGAACCCTTTCTCCATCTTAACACACTGCACTGAACCCTTTCTCCATCTAAACACACTGAACCCTTTCTCCATCTAAACACACTGCACCCTTTCTCCATCCTTTCTCCATCTAAACACACTGCACTGGACCCTTTCTCCATCTAAACACACTGCACTGAACCCTTTTTCCATCTAAACACACTGCACTTAACCCTTTCTCCATCTAAACACACTGCACTTAACCCTTTCTCCATCTAAACACACTGCACTGAACCCTTTCTCCATCTAAACACACTGCACTGGACCCTTTCTCCATCTAAACACACTGCACTGAACCCTTTCTCCATCTAAACACACTGCACTGAACCCTTTCTCCATCTAAACACACTGCACTGAACCCTTTCTCCATCTAAACAAACTGCACTGAACCCTTTCTCCATCTTAACACACTGCACTGAACCCTTTCTCCATCTAAACACACTGAACCCTTTCTCCATCTAAACACACTGCACCCTTTCTCCATCTAAACACACTGAACCCTTTCTCCATCTAAACACACTGCACTGAACCCTTTTTCCATCTAAACACACTGCACTGAACCCTTTCTCCATCTAAACACACTGAAACATTTCTCCATCTAAACACACTGCACTGGAGCCTTTCTCCATCTAAACACACTGCACTGGACCCTTTCTCCATCTAAACACACTGCACTGGACCCTTTCTCCATCTAAACACACTGCACTGAACCCTTTCTCCATCTAAACACACTGCACTGAACCCTTTCTCCATCTAAACACACTGCACTGAACCCTTTCTCCATCTAAACAAACTGCACTGAACCCTTTCTCCATCTTAACACACTGCACTGAACCCTTTCTCCATCTAAACACACTGAACCCTTTCTCCATCTAAACACACTGCACCCTTTCTCCATCCTTTCTCCATCTAAACACACTGAACCCTTTCTCCATCTAAACACACTGCACTGAACCCTTTTTCCATCTAAACACACTGCACCGAACCCTTTCTCCATCTTAACACACTGAACCCTTTCTCCATCTAAACACACTGCACTGGAGCCTTTCTCCATCTAAACACACTGCACTGGACCCTTTCTCCATCTAAACACACTGCACTGAACCCTTTCTCCATCTAAACACACTGCACTGAACCCTTTCTCCATCTAAACACACTGCACTGAACCCTTTCTCCATCTTAACACACTGCACTGAACCCTTTCTCCATCTAAACACACTGAACCCTTTTTCCATCTAAACACACTGCACCCTTTCTCCATCTAAACACACTGAACCCTTTCTCCATCTAAACACACTGCACTTAACCCTTTCTCCATCTAAACACACTGCACTGAACCCTTTCTCCATCTAAACACACTGCACCCTTTCTCCATCTAAACACACTGAACCCTTTCTCCATCTAAACACACTGCACTGAACCCTTTCTCCATCTAAACACACTGCACTGGACCCTTTCTCCATCTAAACACACTGCACTGAACCCTTTCTCCATCTAAACACACTGCACTGAACCCTTTCTCCATCTAAACACACTGCACTGAACCCTTTCTCCATCTAAACACACTGCACTGGACCCTTTCTCCATCTAAACACACTGCACTGAACCCTTTCTCCATCTAAACACACTGCACTGAACCCTTTCTCCATCTAAACACACTGAAACATTTCTCCATCTAAACACACTGCACTGAACCCTTTCTCCATCTAAACACACTGCACTGAACCCTTTCTCCATCTAAACACACTGCACTGAACCCTTTCTCCATCTAAACACACTGCACTGAACCCTTTCTCCATCTAAACAAACTGCACTGAACCCTTTCTCCATCTTAACACACTGCACTGAACCCTTTCTCCATCTAAACACACTGAACCCTTTCTCCATCTAAACACACTGCACCCTTTCTCCATCTAAACACACTGAACCCTTTCTCCATCTAAACACACTGCACTGAACCCTTTTTCCATCTAAACACACTGCACTGAACCCTTTCTCCATCTAAACACACTGAAACATTTCTCCATCTAAACACACTGCACTGGAGCCTTTCTCCATCTAAACACACTGCACTGGACCCTTTCTCCATCTAAACACACTGCACTGGACCCTTTCTCCATCTAAACACACTGCACTGAACCCTTTCTCCATCTAAACACACTGCACTGAACCCTTTCTCCATCTAAACACACTGCACTGAACCCTTTCTCCATCTAAACAAACTGCACTGAACCCTTTCTCCATCTTAACACACTGCACTGAACCCTTTCTCCATCTAAACACACTGAACCCTTTCTCCATCTAAACACACTGCACCCTTTCTCCATCCTTTCTCCATCTAAACACACTGAACCCTTTCTCCATCTAAACACACTGCACTGAACCCTTTTTCCATCTAAACACACTGCACCGAACCCTTTCTCCATCTTAACACACTGAACCCTTTCTCCATCTAAACACACTGCACTGGAGCCTTTCTCCATCTAAACACACTGCACTGGACCCTTTCTCCATCTAAACACACTGCACTGAACCCTTTCTCCATCTAAACACACTGCACTGAACCCTTTCTCCATCTAAACACACTGCACTGAACCCTTTCTCCATCTTAACACACTGCACTGAACCCTTTCTCCATCTAAACACACTGAACCCTTTTTCCATCTAAACACACTGCACCCTTTCTCCATCTAAACACACTGAACCCTTTCTCCATCTAAACACACTGCACTTAACCCTTTCTCCATCTAAACACACTGCACTGAACCCTTTCTCCATCTAAACACACTGCACCCTTTCTCCATCTAAACACACTGAACCCTTTCTCCATCTAAACACACTGCACTGAACCCTTTCTCCATCTAAACACACTGCACTGAACCCTTTCTCCATCTAAACACACTGCACTGGACCCTTTCTCCATCTAAACACACTGCACTGAACCCTTTCTCCATCTAAACACACTGCACTGAACCCTTTCTCCATCTAAACACACTGCACTGAACCCTTTCTCCATCTAAACACACTGCACTGGACCCTTTCTCCATCTAAACACACTGCACTGAACCCTTTCTCCATCTAAACACACTGCACTGAACCCTTTCTCCATCTAAACACACTGCACTGAACCCTTTCTCCATCTAAACAAACTGCACTGAACCCTTTCTCCATCTAAACACACTGAAACATTTCTCCATCTAAACACACTGCACTGAACCCTTTCTCCATCTAAACACACTGAACCCTTTCTCCATCTAAACACACTGCACCCTTTCTCCATCTAAACACACTGCACCCTTTCTCCATCTAAACACACTGCACTGAACCCTTTCTCCATCTAAAAACACTGAACCCTTTCTCCATCTAAACACACTGCACCCTTTCTCCATCTAAACACACTGCACCCTTTCTCCATCTAAACACACTGCACTGAACCCTTTCTCCATCTAAACACACTGCACTGAACCCTTTCTCCATCTTAACACACTGCACTGAACCCTTTCTCCATCTTAACACACTGCACTGAACCCTTTCTCCATCTAAACACACTGAACCCTTTCTCCATCTAAACACACTGCACCCTTTCTCCATCCTTTCTCCATCTAAACACACTGAACCCTTTCTCCATCTAAACACACTGCACTGGACCCTTTCTCCATCTAAACACACTGCACTGAACCCTTTCTCCATCTAAACACACTGCACTGAACCCTTTCTCCATCTAAACACACTGCACTGAACCCTTTCTCCATCTAAACACACTGAACCCTTTCTCCATCTACACACACTGCACACTGAACCCTTTCTCCATCTAAACACACTGCACTGAACCCTTTCTCCATCTACACACACTGCACTGGACCATTTCTCCATCTAAACACTGCACTGAACCCTTTCTCCATCTAAACACACTGAACCCTTTCTCCATCTTAACACACTGCACTGAACCCTTTCTCCATCTAAACACACTGCACTGAACCCTTTCTCCATCTTAACACACTGCACTGAACCCTTTCTCCATCTAAACACACTGCACTGAACCCTTTCTCCATCTAAACACACTGAACCCTTTCTCCATCTAAACACACTGCACTTAACCCTTTCTCCATCTAAACACACTGAACCCTTTCTCCATCTAAACACACTGCACTGAACCCTTTCTCCATCTAAACACACTGCACTGATCCCTTTCTCCATCTAAACACACTACACTGAACCCTTTCTCCATCTAAACACACTGCACTGAACCCTTTCTCCATCTAAACACACTGCACTGAACCCTTTCTCCATCTAAACACACTGCACTGAACCCTTTCTCCATCTAAACACACTGCACTGAACCCTTTCTCCATCTAAACACACTGCACTGGACCCTTTCTCCATCTAAACACACTGCACTGAACCCTTTCTCCATCTAAACACACTGCACTGAACCCTTTCTCCATCTAAACACACTGCACTGGACCCTTTCTCCATCTAAACACACTGCACTGAACCCTTTCTCCATCTAAACACACTGCACTGAACCCATTCTCCATCTAAACACACTGCACTGAACCCTTTCTCCATCTAAACACACTGCACTTAACCCTTTCTCCATCTAAACACACTGAACCCTTTCTCCATCTAAACACACTGCACTGAACCCTTTCTCCATCTAAACACACTGCACTGATCCCTTTCTCCATCTAAACACACTACACTGAACCCTTTCTCCATCTAAACACACTGCACTGAACCCTTTCTCCATCTAAACACACTGAACCCTTTCTCCATCTAAACACACTGCACTGAACCCTTTCTCCATCTAAACACACTGAACCCTTTCTCCATCTAAACACACTGCACTGAACCCTTTCTCCATCTAAACACACTGAAACATTTCTCCATCTAAACACACTGCACTGAACCCTTTCTCCATCTTAACACACTGAACCCTTTCTCCATCTAAACACACTGCACTGAACCCTTTCTCCATCTAAACACACTGCACCCTTTCTCCATCTAAACACACTGCACCCTTTCTCCATCTTAACACACTGAACCCTTTCTCCATCTAAACACACTGCACTGAACCCTTTCTCCATCTAAACAAACTGCACCCTTTCTCCATCTAAACACACTGGACCCTTTCTCCATCTAAACACACTGCACTGAACCCTTTCTCCATCTAAACACACTGCACCCTTTCTCCATCTAAACACACTGCACCCTTTCTCCATCTAAACACACTGGACCCTTTCTCCATCTAAACACACTGAACCCTTTCTCCATCTAAACACACTGCACTGAACCCTTTCTCCATCTAAACACACTGCACTGAACCCTTTCTCCATCTTAACACACTGAACCCTTTCTCCATCTAAACACACTGCACCCTTTCTCCATCTAAACACACTGGACCCTTTCTCCATCTAAACACACTGAACCCTTTCTCCATCTAAACACACTGCACTGAACCCTTTCTCCATCTAAACACACTGCACTGAACCCTTTCTCCATCTAAACACACTGCACTGAACCCTTTCTCCATCTAAACACACTGAACCCTTTCTCCATCTAAACACACTGCACCCTTTCTCCATCTAAACACACTGAACCCTTTCTCCATCTAAACACACTGCACTGAACCCTTTCTCCATCTAAACACACTGCACTGATCCCTTTCTCCATCTAAACACACTACACTGAACCCTTTCTCCATCTAAACACACTGCACTGAACCCTTTCTCCATCTAAACACACTGAACCCTTTCTCCATCTAAACACACTGAACCCTTTCTCCATCTAAACACACTGCACTGAACCCTTTCTCCATCTAAACACACTGAAACATTTCTCCATCTAAACACACTGCACTGGAGCCTTTCTCCATCTAAACACACTGCACTGGACCCTTTCTCCATCTAAACACACTGCACTGGACCCTTTCTCCATCTAAACACACTGCACTGGAGCCTTTCTCCATCTAAACACACTGCACTGGACCCTTTCTCCATCTAAACACACTGCACTGAACCCTTTCTCCATCTAAACACACTGCACTGAACCCTTTCTCCATCTAAACACACTGCACTGAACCCTTTCTCCATCTTAACACACTGCACTGAACCCTTTCTCCATCTAAACACACTGAACCCTTTTTCCATCTAAACACACTGCACCCTTTCTCCATCTAAACACACTGAACCCTTTCTCCATCTAAACACACTGCACTTAACCCTTTCTCCATCTAAACACACTGCACTGAACCCTTTCTCCATCTAAACACACTGCACCCTTTCTCCATCTAAACACACTGAACCCTTTCTCCATCTAAACACACTGCACTGAACCCTTTCTCCATCTAAACACACTGCACTGAACCCTTTCTCCATCTAAACACACTGCACTGGACCCTTTCTCCATCTAAACACACTGCACTGAACCCTTTCTCCATCTAAACACACTGCACTGAACCCTTTCTCCATCTAAACACACTGCACTGAACCCTTTCTCCATCTAAACACACTGCACTGGACCCTTTCTCCATCTAAACACACTGCACTGAACCCTTTCTCCATCTAAACACACTGCACTGAACCCTTTCTCCATCTAAACACACTGCACTGAACCCTTTCTCCATCTAAACAAACTGCACTGAACCCTTTCTCCATCTAAACACACTGAAACATTTCTCCATCTAAACACACTGCACTGAACCCTTTCTCCATCTAAACACACTGAACCCTTTCTCCATCTAAACACACTGCACCCTTTCTCCATCTAAACACACTGCACCCTTTCTCCATCTAAACACACTGCACTGAACCCTTTCTCCATCTAAAAACACTGAACCCTTTCTCCATCTAAACACACTGCACCCTTTCTCCATCTAAACACACTGCACCCTTTCTCCATCTAAACACACTGCACTGAACCCTTTCTCCATCTAAACACACTGCACTGAACCCTTTCTCCATCTTAACACACTGCACTGAACCCTTTCTCCATCTTAACACACTGCACTGAACCCTTTCTCCATCTAAACACACTGAACCCTTTCTCCATCTAAACACACTGCACCCTTTCTCCATCCTTTCTCCATCTAAACACACTGAACCCTTTCTCCATCTAAACACACTGCACTGGACCCTTTCTCCATCTAAACACACTGCACTGAACCCTTTCTCCATCTAAACACACTGCACTGAACCCTTTCTCCATCTAAACACACTGCACTGAACCCTTTCTCCATCTAAACACACTGAACCCTTTCTCCATCTACACACACTGCACACTGAACCCTTTCTCCATCTAAACACACTGCACTGAACCCTTTCTCCATCTACACACACTGCACTGGACCATTTCTCCATCTAAACACTGCACTGAACCCTTTCTCCATCTAAACACACTGAACCCTTTCTCCATCTTAACACACTGCACTGAACCCTTTCTCCATCTAAACACACTGCACTGAACCCTTTCTCCATCTTAACACACTGCACTGAACCCTTTCTCCATCTAAACACACTGCACTGAACCCTTTCTCCATCTAAACACACTGAACCCTTTCTCCATCTAAACACACTGCACTTAACCCTTTCTCCATCTAAACACACTGAACCCTTTCTCCATCTAAACACACTGCACTGAACCCTTTCTCCATCTAAACACACTGCACTGATCCCTTTCTCCATCTAAACACACTACACTGAACCCTTTCTCCATCTAAACACACTGCACTGAACCCTTTCTCCATCTAAACACACTGCACTGAACCCTTTCTCCATCTAAACACACTGCACTGAACCCTTTCTCCATCTAAACACACTGCACTGAACCCTTTCTCCATCTAAACACACTGCACTGGACCCTTTCTCCATCTAAACACACTGCACTGAACCCTTTCTCCATCTAAACACACTGCACTGAACCCTTTCTCCATCTAAACACACTGCACTGGACCCTTTCTCCATCTAAACACACTGCACTGAACCCTTTCTCCATCTAAACACACTGCACTGAACCCATTCTCCATCTAAACACACTGCACTGAACCCTTTCTCCATCTAAACACACTGCACTTAACCCTTTCTCCATCTAAACACACTGAACCCTTTCTCCATCTAAACACACTGCACTGAACCCTTTCTCCATCTAAACACACTGCACTGATCCCTTTCTCCATCTAAACACACTACACTGAACCCTTTCTCCATCTAAACACACTGCACTGAACCCTTTCTCCATCTAAACACACTGAACCCTTTCTCCATCTAAACACACTGCACTGAACCCTTTCTCCATCTAAACACACTGAACCCTTTCTCCATCTAAACACACTGCACTGAACCCTTTCTCCATCTAAACACACTGAAACATTTCTCCATCTAAACACACTGCACTGAACCCTTTCTCCATCTTAACACACTGAACCCTTTCTCCATCTAAACACACTGCACTGAACCCTTTCTCCATCTAAACACACTGCACCCTTTCTCCATCTAAACACACTGCACCCTTTCTCCATCTTAACACACTGAACCCTTTCTCCATCTAAACACACTGCACTGAACCCTTTCTCCATCTAAACAAACTGCACCCTTTCTCCATCTAAACACACTGGACCCTTTCTCCATCTAAACACACTGCACTGAACCCTTTCTCCATCTAAACACACTGCACCCTTTCTCCATCTAAACACACTGCACCCTTTCTCCATCTAAACACACTGGACCCTTTCTCCATCTAAACACACTGAACCCTTTCTCCATCTAAACACACTGCACTGAACCCTTTCTCCATCTAAACACACTGCACTGAACCCTTTCTCCATCTTAACACACTGAACCCTTTCTCCATCTAAACACACTGCACCCTTTCTCCATCTAAACACACTGGACCCTTTCTCCATCTAAACACACTGAACCCTTTCTCCATCTAAACACACTGCACTGAACCCTTTCTCCATCTAAACACACTGCACTGAACCCTTTCTCCATCTAAACACACTGCACCCTTTCTCCATCTAAACACACTGAACCCTTTCTCCATCTAAACACACTGCACTGAACCCTTTCTCCATCTAAACACACTGCACTGATCCCTTTCTCCATCTAAACACACTACACTGAACCCTTTCTCCATCTAAACACACTGCACTGAACCCTTTCTCCATCTAAACACACTGAACCCTTTCTCCATCTAAACACACTGAACCCTTTCTCCATCTAAACACACTGAACCCTTTCTCCATCTAAACACACTGAACCCTTTCTCCATCTAAACACACTGCACTGAACCCTTTCTCCATCTAAACACACTGCACTGAACCCTTTCTCCATCTAAACACACTGCACTGAACCCTTTCTCCATCTAAACACACTGAACCCTTTCTCCATCTAAACACACTGCACCCTTTCTCCATCTAAACACACTGAACCCTTTCTCCATCTAAACACACTGCACTGAACCCTTTCTCCATCTAAACACACTGCACTGATCCCTTTCTCCATCTAAACACACTACACTGAACCCTTTCTCCATCTAAACACACTGCACTGAACCCTTTCTCCATCTAAACACACTGAACCCTTTCTCCATCTAAACACACTGAACCCTTTCTCCATCTAAACACACTGAACCCTTTCTCCATCTAAACACACTGCACTGATCCCTTTCTCCATCTAAACACACTGCACTGAACCCTTTCTCCATCTAAACACACTGCACTGAACCCTTTCTCCATCTAAACACACTGAACCCTTTCTCCATCTAAACACACTGCACCCTTTCTCCATCTAAACACACTGAACCCTTTCTCCATCTAAACACACTGCACTGAACCCTTTCTCCATCTAAACACACTGCACTGAACCCTTTCTCCATCTAAACACACTGCACTGAACCCTTTCTCCATCTAAACACACTGCACTGGACCCTTTCTCCATCTAAACACACTGCACTGAACCCTTTCTCCATCTAAACACACTGCACTGAACCCTTTCTCCATCTAAACACACTGCACTGAACCCTTTCTCCATCTTAACACACTGCACTGAACTCTTTCTCCATCTAAACACACTGCACTGAACCCTTTCTCCATCTAAACACACTGCACCCTTTCTCCATCTAAACACACTGCACCCTTTCTCCATCTAAACACACTGCACTGGACCCTTTCTCCATCTAAACACACTGAACCCTTTCTCCATCTAAACACACTGCACTGGACCCTTTCTCCATCTAAACACACTGCACTGAACCCTTTCTCCATCTAAACACACTGCACTGAACCCTTTCTCCATCTTAACACACTGCACTGAACCCTTTCTCCATCTAAACACACTGCACTGAACCCTTTCTCCATCTAAACACACTGCACCCTTTCTCCATCCTTTCTCCATCTAAACACACTGCACTGAACCCTTTCTCCATCTTAACACACTGCACTGAACTCTTTCTCCATCTTAACACACTGCACTGAACCCTTTCTCCATCTAAACACACTGCACTGAACCCTTTCTCCATCTAAACACACTGCACCCTTTCTCCATCCTTTCTCCATCTAAACACACTGCACTGAACCCTTTCTCCATCTTAACACACTGCACTGAACTCTTTCTCCATCTAAACACACTGCACTGAACCCTTTCTCCATCTAAACACACTGCACTGGACCCTTTCTCCATCTAAACACACTGAACCCTTTCTCCATCTAAACACACTGCACTGAACCCTTTCTCCATCTAAACACACTGCACTGAACCCTTTCTCCATCTAAACACACTGCACCCTTTCTCCATCCTTTCTCCATCTAAACACACTGCACCCTTTCTCCATCCTTTCTCCATCTAAACACTGCACTGAACCCTTTCTCCATCTAAACACACTGAAACCTTTCTCCATCTAAACACACTGCACTGAACCCTTTCTCCATCTAAACACACTGCACTGAACCCTTTCTCCATCTAAACACACTGCACTGAACCCTTTCTCCATCTAAACACACTGCACTGAACCCTTTCTCCATCTAAACACACTGCACTGAACCCTTTCTCCATCTAAACACACTGCACTGAACCTTTTCTCCATCTAAACACACTGCACTGAACCCTTTCTCCATCTAAACACACTGAACCCTTTCTCCATCTTAACACACTGAACCCTTTCTCCATCTAAACACACTGCACTGAACCTTTTCTCCATCTAAACACACTGAACCCTTTCTCCATCCTTTCTCCATCTAAACACACTGAACTCTTTCTCCATCTTAACACACTGGACCCTTTCTCCATCTAAACACACTGCACTGAACCCTTTCTCCATCTAAACACACCGTATTCAAATGTGAACGTCCCTCAGCTTCAGGCTTTTCTCACCTTACGATCAACATTGGAAAGTGACGTTAATGACCACACAAAATTAAAATCGTCCTTCAGTTTATCACAAATCTTGCTTATTTTTGTCAAATCACATGCATTCTTGTTGCTTGAGCAATTTTGTCATTCTGAAGTAGCTCCACATGAATGAAGTTCACTCTTAATTACATTGCATCTCTTTCTGCTCAGCCTGTGTAATATTCTGCTAATATTTGCAGGGGTTTTCCTCACAATATGTTGTCAAAAAGTTGAAAATATATTAATTATAACTTTGCACAAGTCAGTGAGTGTTTCTAGCATGTGCATTTTAAAGTTGCGATGAAACAGAAGTAGCAACATCTTTTCTCATGTATCGCAACAAATTATGTTTTATTTGAAAAAAAAAGTAGGGGGGAGCTTGGTTCTATGCATTGGTTGTTGATTGGATGTGGCTCTCTGAAGTGTATGCAAATGAGCTTGCACAGGGCGGGGTTTAAGAGCAACGAATGATTGAAGAATCGTGCATACGTCACCAGAGAGAAGACAGACGCTTCACTGGAAGACCCACATAAAAATGACCAGGTCAAGAAGAAAAAAATTAAACCTGCATGGATGATTCATTCATAATCTGATCAATAAGAGGCTTTTATAAACTAGATAGGGTGCATGCGTTTTAGTGTTAACTCAGGGTCATAAATTAACTTTTCCATTAAGAGCCAATATTGATTTCCAGAGGAATTTTCTTTAACCTTATTTTATAATTACCTGATTAAATGTCTTTATTGCCTTATATTTAACCAATTACTTCAGAATACTACAGATTGCTACTAAAAAAATTGGTATAGACATCAGACTGTTTAATACTGCTCATTCAGGCATTTACACAAAAATCACATAATAACATTATGAGATTAACGTAAAATTACAGTCTACATAAAGTATATCAATTGTAACATTAAAAGACAGGGTAGGGCTGCAGTATTATGACAAAATCAAAATTGCTCTTGATATTGCAATGATTATTATTCAATTTGATTAATACATAAAAAATGGGTGTTTTCAGCGGTGACTAATCTAAACAACTGCTCAACAGAAACTCTCCCATTCTCTTTACTTTATATACAAATGAATGTATTAGTATAAATACTGCAAGACTAGTTACATTATTAAATATTCTGATGACACTGTAATACTAGGTTTGTCAGATAAAAGATGGTACACATCTGAATATCATTCAGAAATTAGGAACTTTACGCAGTGTGATGCAAATCATCTTACTGTAAATGTTGGGAAATTATATTTGATGGGAAAGGATTAGGTGATTATATTCATGACACCATTATTGGGTGCGGTCATCAATTCTTCTTTTAGCCCATATTGAAAATTTGTTCAGAATTTCAGCAAATGACTGTATTCAGAGGATTATGTTTTAATTTTATTAGCCAGGTCTAGGTATATAGGGTTTGCATTGAGTCACTTTCCCGCGGGAACACACTCCCTCAGCCAGACTAAGTGTCAGAAGAGCGGCTGAGTGACTGGATTTAATAGAGGAAACTGTGAAAACGCCAGTAAAACAAACGATTATCAGTTTAAGATAAAGTTTGGACTCATTATAGTGTTCCTTACAACTTACCAAAGATCCAGTGATCCGTGGATATTGACATGAAGGCAGGAATCGCGTTACCTGACATTTATATGTGCCTGATTTTGACGCCAGTGAAATACAAATTTGCCTTTGAACTCTTTATATAAATACAATATAGGTCTAAATCCATGTGATCACTTCTATCAAGTAAGGAATAATGTATATCTAGCTGGTTGTTATCTCAAAATAAACCTGACAGGTTGATCAGGATCAGGTCTTCCAGTCTTCCATCAACCTGAAGGGGGTTTATACTGAGATCACTCACTCACACACATACACACACACACACACACACACACACACACCTGAATGGGGTTTATTCTGAGATAACAACCGGCTGGATGTACATTATACCGCTTATTACACGGCTACTTGCCACATAAGTAAATAATTAGACATAAAATATTGGTCTGAGTTGTATCTTATAATCCAACAGTGTACAATGTATTTTTGTCTGTGTAACCCTTTTTCCCTGAGAAGGGAACGAGACTGCGTCAATACAACACTTTGGGGAATGCCCCCAGTGTAGCGGGTCTGAAGCATGAATGAAACTATTCCAATCCTGATTGGCGTTGCGTCATGACATAACATGTAACGGCATACACGGAAGCTACAAAGGGACGCCGGCACACAACAGAGTTAGCTTTTTGCGATGAAGTAAGTCGCTCCCAGGCAGGGGAAGGCTGGATGAAGGGACGAAGTGTATCGTTCCCTTCTTCGGGAACAGGGGTTACAGTCATAACCCAAGATGTTCCCTTTCGAGGGAACTCGCACTGAGTCGATATGGCACTTTGGGGAATGAGTACCCACTGAGTACCCAATGAGCCCTGTCTGTCCCAGTGTGAAGCTGCACACAGGCACATTTAGGACAAGAGCACGAGAGAGCCAGGCGTAGAAGGGATGTCCAGGCTATAGAATCTGATGAATGTATGAGGCGTGGCCCATCCTGCTGCATCGCATACTTCCTGGATCGGGGCCCCTGACAGGAGGGCTCTAGAGGACGCCATGCCTCTGGTTGAATGAGCCCCTCATGGCCAAGGTGAAGGCAAACTGCGCACCTGATAAGCCATAGAGATAGCCTGAACGATCCAGTTACTGATGGTCTGTTTGGATGCGGGAAGCCCCTTCTTGGGTGACCTGAAGCACACCAGCAACTGGTCTGACTTCTGCCAAGAAAAGGACCTCTGAATATAAATCTTGAGAGCTCTGACAGGGCAGAGCAAACAAAGTCTTTCTTCATCCACCGTCACGTGAGATGGAGGA
This sequence comes from Squalius cephalus, assembly GCF_949319135.1. Lineage (NCBI taxonomy): Eukaryota > Metazoa > Chordata > Actinopteri > Cypriniformes > Leuciscidae > Squalius > Squalius cephalus. Next base: position 1,803,502 of record NC_137141.1, read on the forward strand.
TGAAGAGCCTGCAGAACCGTAGGCCGTGCCACATTAGATGGCACTTTAGGCACATAGCCCGGCCTGGGATTCAAGATAGCCTTAATATCGCCTGGAGCAAATTCCAGAAACCTATGAGATATCGAGAGTGTCTGAAGATCTCCTACTCGCCTCAGAGAAGTAATGGCTAATAAAAAAGCTACCTTGAGGGAAAGGTTCTTGGCCTCAGCCGACTCCAGAGGTTCGAAGGGGGCCTCGACCAGCCCTTTGAGAACCACTGCCAGGTCCCATGTGGGAACTCTGGTACGAGCCGTAGGTCTCATCCTCCAAGCCCCACGGAGGAAACGTACGACCAACTGATGTCTCCCCAGAGGCCCATCACCCAGAGGAGCGTGGATGGCCGCAATGGCAGCCACGTACACCTTGAGTGTGGACAGGGTAAGACCAGCTGATCCCTTGCCTCGACAGAAGCGAAACTCTTCTTCTGTTCTGAATGGTAGGTTGAATTAAAATAGAGTTTTAATATTTTATTAGCTCACCAAATGCAAAACGTCCACGAAGAAAACCCGTTCCTAGCGAGTGTATAGCGCTGCTGACTTCAGTGACCCGGATGAGCCTGTGTTTCTGTTCTCAGAGGTTGTTATCTGGGAATAATATACCACTGGATGGAGCGATTGACCAATCAGAATCAAGTATTCCACAGAGCCGTGTAATAATGTATATAATAATATATCATCATATCGTCCAGCCCTAAAACATGTGTAGTTTTTTGTCAATGTTTATTTAAAAACATCCAATTATGTAGAATATACGATGGTAAATATTTAATTGATGAGTTGTCAATACAATATATAATAATAGAATATATAGGGCATGATTTTACCCCTAAATTCAGCATATTGACACACAATGATAACTGCAAATCCACTGTTCTCTGCCTGGTTCCAGTTGTTTCTGTGAATCGCAGCGATCATTTGCGTTTCTGTTCTGTAGCTTTCGGCAGTCTGTAAAAATATACTTCAGATTTCTTGTCAAATCTATTTGTTCAGTCAATCTCAAAGCTCTTTCCCGTTTTAGATGGGTTTTGTGTGTTTTTCGCGCCTGAAAACAAACACTGCCACTCAGTGTTTCTTTTCCTAGCCGACGGTGACGTCACACGCATAACCTCTATTCTGCTAAATCACGGGATGCAAGCTTGGTATGGGAACCTTTCTGTTCAGTCAAAATCACATGAGGCACAGTGATTTGACATGCTGAAAGTGACTTGGTAAAAAGCCAACCTGACTCGTAATATGAAGGGACTCACTGGTGACTCAATGGTCAGAAAGGGCTTCCTCTCCTCTCAGTTGGTGATTAATCAGTGTTTATTTATAGGGCTTGAACCGGGTTGCAGGGGGCGAGAGAGAGAGAGAGAGAGAGAGAGACTCAAGGCCGATATCAGCACGCTAACCAGCGTCTCGCATATATATAATATTTCCACGGCCCAGCCCGAGGGCCAGCATTCAGCAACACGATCACGATAACGAAAGGCCTTCGCACAAACAGGATGTTTAAAGAGAGCATGAGACACGGCCTCCAACGGACGGCGATAAATAAACAATGTGTCCTACTCCATAAATATCACAAGGTGAACATCCTGACATCCTCGGTTTCGTTCTGTTCGAGCTGTTGTTCCTGAAGACCCGCCAATGAGCAAAACACAATCGCTGTGATTACACCGTAAAGAGCCAGCAATCTTCCTTCAGGTATAACTCTACACGACATGTTTATGCTTCTTGCTGATGAGGTTTCAATCCGGACGTGAGGTTGTTTATTTAACCCAGCATAATGAGTTGATTCATTTTTAGCTTTTTTTCATACATGAATTAATGTTCACGGATTAACTTAAATCCTCTAAACTTTTTTAAAAATACTCCACATAAGTAGATTGCATGATAATTCCTTTTTTTTAAATCATATTTTACAGTATAGCATATTTTAGAATACATAATGCCTACATTTAAGCTCATTTAACAAATATTAGAAATAAAAATAAAAAAATTTAGAAGTAATTGAAGTGTAATTGACAAGTCTATGTTGGCGCTGAATCTCGTGCCGGAGCTTGTGTCATGTTCAGCGGGGGAACTTTTAACTTCAAATCATTGCCCTGTGTTTCACTCGTAGCTGAAATATGCTGTGACTGACTCAATAACTTTTCCATAAACAAACAGTGAACAGTTCTGAGGACATATGTTAACTCTGACACAGGATCTGTGTAACACGAAAACTACCCAAACACTGGGTTGTTACGTCTGATACAGGATCTGGGTAACACAAAAACTACCCAAACACTGGGTTGTTACGTCTGACCCAGGATCTGGGCAACACAAAAACTACCCAAACACTGGGTTGTTACATCTGACCCAGGATCTGGTTAACACAAAAACTACCCAAACACTGGGTTGTTACGTCTGACCCAGGATCTGGGCAACACAAAAACTACCCAAACACTGGGTTGTTACGTCTGACCCAGGATCTGGGTAACACAAAAACTACTCAAACACTGGGTTGTTACGTCTGATACAGGATCTGGGTAACACAAATACGTCTGATACAGGATCTGGGCAACACAAAAACTACCAAAACATTGGGTTGTTACGTCTGATACAGGATCTGGGTGACACAAAAACTACACAAACACTGGGTTGTTACGTCTGATACAGGATCTTAGTAACACAAAAACTACTCAAACACTGGGTTGTTACGTCTGATACAGGATCTGGGTTACACAAAAACTACCCAAACACTGGGTTGTTACGTCTGATACAGGATCTGGGTAACACAAAAACTACCCAAACACTGGGTTGTTACGTCTGATACAGGATCTGGGTAACACAAAAACTACCAAAACATTGGGTTGTTACGTCTGATACAGGATCTGGGTTACACAAAAACTACCCAAACACTGGGTTGTTACGTCTGATACAGGATCTGGGTAACACAAAAACTACACAAACACTGGGTTGTTACGTCTGACTCAGGATCTGGGTAACACAAAAACTACTCAAACACTGGGTTGTTATGTCTGATACAGGATCAGGGTTACACAAAAACTACCCAAACACTGGGTTGTTACGTCTGATACAGGATCTGGATAACACAAAAACTACACAAACACTGGGTTGTTACATCTGACCCAGGATCTGGGTAACGCAAAAACTACACAAACACTAGGTTGTTACGCCTGACCCAGGATCTGGGTAACACAAAAACTACACAAACACTGGGTTGTTATATCTGACCCAGGATCTGTGTAACAAAAAAACTACTCAAACACTGGGTTGTTACGTCTGACCCAGGATCTGTGTAACACAAAAAGTACTCAAACACTGGGTTGTTACATCTGATACAGGATCTGGGCAACACAAAAACTACCCAAACACTGGGTTGTTACGTCTGACCCAGGATCTGTGTAACACAAAAACTACCCAAACACTGGGTTATTACGTCTGACCCAGGATCTGGGTAACACAAAAACTACTCAAACATTGGGTTGTTACGTCTGATACAGGATCTGGGTTACACAAAAACTACCCAAACACTGGGTTGTTACGTCTGACCCAGGATCTGTGTTACACAAAAACTACTCAAACACTGGGTTGTTACGTCTGATACAGGATCTGGGTAACACAAAAACTACACAAACACTGGGTTGTTACGTCTGATACAGGATCTGTGTTACACAAAAACTACTCAAATACTGGGTTGTTACGTCTGACCCAGGATCTGTGTTACACAAAAACTACTCAAACACTGGGTTGTTACGTCTGATACAGGATCTGGGTAACACAAAAACTACCCAAACACTGGGTTGTTACGTCTGACCCAGGATCTGGGCAACACAAAAACTACCCAAACACTGGGTTGTTACGTCTGACCCAGGATCTGGGCAACACAAAAACTACACAAACACTGGGTTGTTACGTCTGATACAGGATCTGGGTAACACAAAAACTACTCAAACACAGGGTTGTTACGTCTGATACAGGATCTGGGTAACACAAAAACTACCCAAACACTGGGTTGTTACGTCTGACCCAGGATCTGTGTTACACAAAAACTACTCAAACACTGGGTTGTTACGTCTGATACAGGATCTGGGTAACACAAAAACTACACAAACACTGGGTTGTTACGTCTGATACAGGATCTGTGTTACACAAAAACTACTCAAACACTGGGCTGTTACGTCTGACCCAGGATCTGTGTTACACAAAAACTACTCAAACACTGGGTTGTTACGTCTGATACAGGATCTGGGTAACACAAAAACTACCCAAACACTGGGTTGTTACGTCTGATACAGGATCTGGGTTACACAAAAACTACACAAACACTGGGTTGTTACGTCTGATACAGGATCTGGGTAACACAAAAACTACTCAAACACTGGGTTGTTACGTCTGATACAGGATCTGGGTTACACAAAAACTACCCAAACACTGGGTTGTTACGTCTGATACAGGATCTGGGTAACACAAAAACTACACAAACACTGGGTTGTTACGTCTGACTCAGGATCTGGGTAACACAAAAACTACTCAAACACTGGGTTGTTATGTCTGATACAGGATCTGGGTTACACAAAAACTACCCAAACACTGGGTTGTTACGTCTGATACAGGATCTGGGTAACACAAAAACTACACAAACACTGGGTTGTTACATCTGACCCAGGATCTGTGTAACGCAAAAACTACACAAACACTAGGTTGTTACGCCTGACCCAGGATCTGGGTAAAACAAAAACTACACAAACACTGGGTTGTTATGTCTGACCCAGGATCTGTGTAACAAAAAAACTACTCAAACACTGGGTTGTTACGTCTGACCCAGGATCTGTGTAACACAAAAAGTACTCAAACACTGGGTTGTTACATCTGATACAGGATCTGGGCAACACAAAAACTACCCAAACACTGGGTTGTTACGTCTGACCCAGGATCTGTGTAACACAAAAACTACCCAAACACTGGGTTATTACGTCTGACCCAGGATCTGGGTAACACAAAAACTACTCAAACATTGGGTTGTTACGTCTGATACAGGATCTGGGTTACACAAAAACTACCCAAACACTGGGTTGTTACGTCTGACCCAGGATCTGTGTTACACAAAAACTACTCAAACACTGGGTTGTTACGTCTGATACAGGATCTGGGTAACACAAAAACTACACAAACACTGGGTTGTTACGTCTGATACAGGATCTGTGTTACACAAAAACTACTCAAATACTGGGTTGTTACGTCTGACCCAGGATCTGTGTTACACAAAAACTACTCAAACACTGGGTTGTTACGTCTGATACAGGATCTGGGTAACACAAAAACTACCCAAACACTGGGTTGTTACGTCTGACCCAGGATCTGGGCAACACAAAAACTACCCAAACACTGAGTTGTTACGTCTGACCCAGGATCTGGTTAACACAAAAACTACCCAAACACTGGGTTGTTACGTCTGACCCAGGATCTGGGCAACACAAAAACTACACAAACACTGGGTTGTTACGTCTGATACAGGATCTGGGTAACACAAAAACTACTCAAACACAGGGTTGTTACGTCTGATACAGGATCTGGGTAACACAAAAACTACCCAAACACTGGGTTGTTACGTCTGACCCAGGATCTGTGTTACACAAAAACTACTCAAACACTGGGTTGTTACGTCTGATACAGGATCTGGGTAACACAAAAACTACACAAACACTGGGTTGTTACGTCTGATACAGGATCTGTGTTACACAAAAACTACTCAAACACTGGGCTGTTACGTCTGACCCAGGATCTGTGTTACACAAAAACTACTCAAACACTGGGTTGTTACGTCTGATACAGGATCTGGGTAACACAAAAACTACCCAAACACTGGGTTGTTACGTCTGACCCAGGATCTGGGCAACACAAAAACTACCCAAACACTGAGTTGTTACGTCTGACCCAGGATCTGGTTAACACAAAAACTACCCAAACACTGGGTTGTTACGTCTGACCCAGGATCTGGGCAACACAAAAACTACACAAACACTGGGTTGTTACGTCTGATACAGGATCTGTGTTACACAAAAACTACTCAAACACTGGGTTGTTACGTCTGATACAGGATCTGGGTAACACAAAAACTACCCAAACACTGGGTTGTTACGTCTGACCCAGGATCTGGGCAACACAAAAACTACCCAAACACTGAGTTGTTACGTCTGACCCAGGATCTGGTTAACACAAAAACTACCCAAACACTGGGTTGTTACGTCTGACCCAGGATCTGGGCAACACAAAAACTACACAAACACTGGGTTGTTACGTCTGATACAGGATCTGGGTAACACAAAAACTACTCAAACACTGGGTTGTTACGTCTGATACAGGATCTGTGTAACACAAAAACTACCCAAACACTGGGTTATTACGTCTGACCCAGGATCTGGGTAACACAAAAACTACTCAAACATTGGGTTGTTACGTCTGATACAGGATCTGGGTTACACAAAAACTACCCAAACACTGGGTTGTTACGTCTGACCCAGGATCTGTGTTACACAAAAACTACTCAAACACTGGGTTGTTACGTCTGATACAGGATCTGGGTAACACAAAAACTACACAAACACTGGGTTGTTACGTCTGATACAGGATCTGTGTTACACAAAAACTACTCAAATACTGGGTTGTTACGTCTGACCCAGGATCTGTGTTACACAAAAACTACTCAAACACTGGGTTGTTACGTCTGATACAGGATCTGGGTAACACAAAAACTACCCAAACACTGGGTTGTTACGTCTGACCCAGGATCTGGGCAACACAAAAACTACCCAAACACTGGGTTGTTACGTCTGACCCAGGATCTGGGCAACACAAAAACTACACAAACACTGGGTTGTTACGTCTGATACAGGATCTGGGTAACACAAAAACTACTCAAACACAGGGTTGTTACGTCTGATACAGGATCTGGGTAACACAAAAACTACCCAAACACTGGGTTGTTACGTCTGACCCAGGATCTGTGTTACACAAAAACTACTCAAACACTGGGTTGTTACGTCTGATACAGGATCTGGGTAACACAAAAACTACACAAACACTGGGTTGTTACGTCTGATACAGGATCTGTGTTACACAAAAACTACTCAAACACTGGGCTGTTACGTCTGACCCAGGATCTGTGTTACACAAAAACTACTCAAACACTGGGTTGTTACGTCTGATACAGGATCTGGGTAACACAAAAACTACCCAAACACTGGGTTGTTACGTCTGATACAGGATCTGGGTTACACAAAAACTACACAAACACTGGGTTGTTACGTCTGATACAGGATCTGGGTAACACAAAAACTACTCAAACACTGGGTTGTTACGTCTGATACAGGATCTGGGTTACACAAAAACTACCCAAACACTGGGTTGTTACGTCTGATACAGGATCTGGGTAACACAAAAACTACACAAACACTGGGTTGTTACGTCTGACTCAGGATCTGGGTAACACAAAAACTACTCAAACACTGGGTTGTTATGTCTGATACAGGATCTGGGTTACACAAAAACTACCCAAACACTGGGTTGTTACGTCTGATACAGGATCTGGGTAACACAAAAACTACACAAACACTGGGTTGTTACATCTGACCCAGGATCTGTGTAACGCAAAAACTACACAAACACTAGGTTGTTACGCCTGACCCAGGATCTGGGTAAAACAAAAACTACACAAACACTGGGTTGTTATGTCTGACCCAGGATCTGTGTAACAAAAAAACTACTCAAACACTGGGTTGTTACGTCTGACCCAGGATCTGTGTAACACAAAAAGTACTCAAACACTGGGTTGTTACATCTGATACAGGATCTGGGCAACACAAAAACTACCCAAACACTGGGTTGTTACGTCTGACCCAGGATCTGTGTAACACAAAAACTACCCAAACACTGGGTTATTACGTCTGACCCAGGATCTGGGTAACACAAAAACTACTCAAACATTGGGTTGTTACGTCTGATACAGGATCTGGGTTACACAAAAACTACCCAAACACTGGGTTGTTACGTCTGACCCAGGATCTGTGTTACACAAAAACTACTCAAACACTGGGTTGTTACGTCTGATACAGGATCTGGGTAACACAAAAACTACACAAACACTGGGTTGTTACGTCTGATACAGGATCTGTGTTACACAAAAACTACTCAAATACTGGGTTGTTACGTCTGACCCAGGATCTGTGTTACACAAAAACTACTCAAACACTGGGTTGTTACGTCTGATACAGGATCTGGGTAACACAAAAACTACCCAAACACTGGGTTGTTACGTCTGACCCAGGATCTGGGCAACACAAAAACTACCCAAACACTGAGTTGTTACGTCTGACCCAGGATCTGGTTAACACAAAAACTACCCAAACACTGGGTTGTTACGTCTGACCCAGGATCTGGGCAACACAAAAACTACACAAACACTGGGTTGTTACGTCTGATACAGGATCTGGGTAACACAAAAACTACTCAAACACAGGGTTGTTACGTCTGATACAGGATCTGGGTAACACAAAAACTACCCAAACACTGGGTTGTTACGTCTGACCCAGGATCTGTGTTACACAAAAACTACTCAAACACTGGGTTGTTACGTCTGATACAGGATCTGGGTAACACAAAAACTACACAAACACTGGGTTGTTACGTCTGATACAGGATCTGTGTTACACAAAAACTACTCAAACACTGGGCTGTTACGTCTGACCCAGGATCTGTGTTACACAAAAACTACTCAAACACTGGGTTGTTACGTCTGATACAGGATCTGGGTAACACAAAAACTACCCAAACACTGGGTTGTTACGTCTGACCCAGGATCTGGGCAACACAAAAACTACCCAAACACTGAGTTGTTACGTCTGACCCAGGATCTGGTTAACACAAAAACTACCCAAACACTGGGTTGTTACGTCTGACCCAGGATCTGGGCAACACAAAAACTACACAAACACTGGGTTGTTACGTCTGATACAGGATCTGTGTTACACAAAAACTACTCAAACACTGGGTTGTTACGTCTGATACAGGATCTGGGTAACACAAAAACTACCCAAACACTGGGTTGTTACGTCTGACCCAGGATCTGGGCAACACAAAAACTACCCAAACACTGAGTTGTTACGTCTGACCCAGGATCTGGTTAACACAAAAACTACCCAAACACTGGGTTGTTACGTCTGACCCAGGATCTGGGCAACACAAAAACTACACAAACACTGGGTTGTTACGTCTGATACAGGATCTGGGTAACACAAAAACTACTCAAACACTGGGTTGTTACGTCTGATACAGGATCTGGGTAACACAAAAACTACCCAAACACTGGGTTGTTACGTCTGATACAGGATCTGGGTAACACAAAAACTACCAAAACATTGGGTTGTTACATCTGATACAGGATCTGGGTAACACAAAAACTACACAAACACTGGGTTGTTACGTCTGATACAGGATCTGGGTAACACAAAAACTACCCAAACACTGGGTTGTTACGTCTGACCCAGGATCTGGGCAACACAAAAACTACACAAACACTGGGTTGTTACGTCTGATACAGGATCTGGGTAACACAAAAACTACTCAAACACTGGGTTGTTACGTCTGATACAGGATCTGGGTAACACAAAAACTACCCAAACACTGGGTTGTTACGTCTGATACAGGATCTGGGTAACACAAAAACTACCAAAACATTGGGTTGTTACATCTGATACAGGATCTGGGTAACACAAAAACTACACAAACACTGGGTTGTTACGTCTGATACAGGATCTGGGTAACACAAAAACTACACAAACACTGGGTTGTTACGTCTGACTCAGGATCTGGGTAACACAAAAACTACTCAAACACTGGGTTGTTATGTCTGATACAGGATCTGGGTTACACAAAAACTACCCAAACACTGGGTTGTTACGTCTGATACAGGATCTGGGTAACACAAAAACTACCCAAACACTGGGTTGTTACGTCTGACCCAGGATCTGGGCAACACAAAAAGTACTCAAACACTGGGTTGTTAAATCTGATACAGGATCTGGGCAACACAAAAACTACCCAAACACTGGGTTGTTACGTCTGACCCAGGATCTGGGTAACACAAAAACTACTCAAACACTGGGTTGTTACGTCTGACCCAGGATCTGGGCAACACAAAAAGTACCCAAACACTGGGTTGTTACATCTGATACAGGATCTGGGCAACACAAAAACTACCCAAACACTGGGTTATTACGCCTGACCCAGGATCTGGGTAACACAAAAACTACTCAAACATTGGGTTGTTACGTCTGACCCAGGATCTGTGTAACACAAAAACTACTCAAACACTGGGTTGTTACGTCTGATACAGGATCTGGGTAACACAAAAACTACACAAACACTGGGTTGTTACGACTGACCCAGGATCTGGGTAACACAAAAACTACCCAAACACTGGGTTGTTACGTCTGATACAGGATCTGTGTTACACAAAAACTACACAAACACTGGGTTGTTACGTCTGATACAGGATCTGGGTAGCACAAAATCTACACAAACACTGGGTTGTTACGTCTGATACAGGATCTGTGTTACACAAAAACTACTCAAACACTGGGTTGTTACGTCCGATACAGGATCTGGGTTACACAAAAACTACCCAAACACTGGGTTGTTACGTCTGACCCAGGATCTGTGTTACACAAAAACTACTCAAACACTGGGGTGTTACGTCTGATACAGGATCTGGGTTACACAAAAACTACCCAAACACTGGGTTGTTACGTCTGATGTGAGGTGGCCGTTCAGGAGGAAGTGAAATTTTCCTCCAGTGGTAAAGCTATTAAAGCAGGATTAAAGGGCTCTATCTAAAAGCCTGGGAAACACCCGTGACCCTGCGGACTTGAGGCGCTCTGGGCCTTTACAGCTCACGTCTCATTTAGTCCCATCAGGGGCGGCTAACGGCCGCTCGAACCCTGAACCGCCACACATATTGATAAGCTCATTAATGCGTCAGGATAAGAGTCCCGCTCTATCCACCATGTGGCCGTAATTGCATAAATCTGTTGGGTGCTCATTATCTGGTGCGTATGGATTAATGATGGCCAGGCTATCGGTGAGGTGAGACCCAATAAACGCCTGACCTGTGTGTGATAATGACTGTGGAGATGGCACTTCCAGATTTAGCCACATCATTTCCTCCGCAATGACAGCATGGAGAGCTTGGAAGGTGACGGCAGACAGAAGTGAAAACTAAGGAAAGGTGAATATGCAATAACGAACCTTTCGCTCCACAAAAGAAATTATATAGCGTCCAAAAATGATGTCGGGAAGGGGATATTTGTTTTTAAATGACCCATCAAGTTCGATTAAACCAAATATGAGAAAACAGATATAAATGAAATATGAGAAAAATATTTTTTAAATATGTTAAATGTGAGGGAAGAACAAAACACTAAACTGGGTGAAGGGATTTATCTGACAAAATTATTTGGCAAAAAAGGCAAACTATAGCTACAGGTTTTAAAATGCAGAGAAAAACAAAAGGCTGATGCGAAAGAACACACTGACTACAACATAATCAGTTATTAATATTTTGCTGGTTCATTATTTCTTTGTATGACAGCCTGGCCAAAAATTGTGTCTCACATTTTGGCATGTCTCATTGCGTTGTCATCACATATAAAACAATCAACTCCAAGCACAACTACGCTATATATTTTATATATATATATATATATATACCTACTTTCAATCATGATTCATATTAGATTTTCAAAAACTGCAATACAGTCGTTTTTATTGTATTACAATAAAACAATTCTGTAACAGAGGGACTTTTACTATAGTCTGAATAATACTGTATAAAACAAATGTTTTAAATCATTGTTTTTGCATTGTTGACATTTCTTATATTTCCTTCAGATTTTGGGGTGAAACAGGTTTCCAGAGAGTCACTCATGAAGTCTGACACGTGCAGAAGTCCACCCAGCGATAGATGCATGAAACTAATAAACGGGGGAGAGCGTGCTGAGATCTCACAGATGAGGCCATTAAAGGCTGAGAGTAAAACATGTTTCTGTTCCTGAAGAAGAGCTGATCAGATGAAGATCCACGATAAAGCGTGTCCTGGTCATATCTGACTAGAGGAAGCTCCCCAATGGGCCGAGGGCTCGTAAGAGGCTGACCTCTGACCTCTCGCCTCAGATCGAGTGTCGGATGACCTGCAGTTCAGCGCTGCTTTCCATCACATAAACGGGTGAAAGCTTTCATGAAGCGAATTCATTAACAGACTCTTCACATTACAGCACAGATATGATGCATGAAGTGCTCCATAATAACACTAAAAGCCCAGTTCAAAATGCAGAATATAAATCAGCAAAATGATTTAAAAAACGGTACAATCAATTAGTCAAGACAAACGAGTAAACAACACTTGGTTTCCAGAGGAGATGATCCCATGGTTTGGGATTAGCAGCTCCTGTAACCTGTTACGCTGAACTCCCAGCAGTCCCAGTGGATAATTAGCCCTCTCTCTGGGGACATCAACACAAATCCCTGCATTCGGTGTCGGCGTCTAATCCCGCTCTTAACCCGGATCGCTAATGTGTTTCCAATTAGTGTTGCGCTGGGTCTGTAATCAGCAGAGTAACCCGAGAGCAGGAGCCTGGAGTGACCAGCGGATACACACACACTGAATGAGCAGGGAAAGAAGGATCCCAATCTTTGGAAAACCTCAGTCAGGATTACACCGCAAACACAATTCCAATATGAATAAACATGTTTATTTTTCTGAGCCTACTGGGAGGATCCTTTTTATTTTCTTCTTCTTCTTTTTTTTTTTTTTTTAAAGCATAAACTCACTTCATTTTGATACAAATTGAAATGTTCAGATATTTTGTACCGGAAAACAAAACAGATTTTTTTTTTTTTTTTTGCAGTGTAGGTCATGAAACTATTCATTCATAACTATATCATCAACCAGCTCTTTATGAACTTCGATATACTGTCAAACCAGACATTATTCAGACACCAGATATCATTTTTGATATAGTTTTACTAGTGTGTGCAGGACACTATAGTTCATTTCTGTAAGTGAGGAGAGCAAAATAAAGTAAACTGTGACATATTATACCCAAATATTCTTCATACAGCGACTATTAGTAACATTTATACAAATTTGGGACTAAAAATGATAAGTGTGTTTTCTTTAATTGCTAATGCTCTTTTTACACACAGACTGAACAAAATGAAGCATTGCTTGGTGATTGGTTGAGCTAAACTGGTATTATCTAATTGTGTAGTTAAATTTAACAGCTGACAGATATTCAACATAATTCATGTGTGAGACAGTCTAACAGAAGGACGGACAAAACCAGTCAAATATCAACTGCTCATATTTATTACCATTTTATAAACTATAGCGAATAAACTGAGATAATGTGAGAAATGCTGAAGGAGTCTGAATAAATGTTGGTTTGACTGTATATTTCCTAATAATTATATCCACATGCATACAGTACAGACACGTAAATGTATACTATACAGCAGATCTGGGCTGTGTGACTGTTTATCGTCGCAAAATATAACTATATTATCATCCAGATCTAATCTGACAAATGTGACTACAATGCATGAAGATATTACTAACATTAAATTCACGATTGTCTGTAAAGCTGCTTTGAAACTATGTGTACTGTAAAAAGCGCTATAAAAATACATTTAACTTTATTTATCTCAAATGTCTTATTTGTCTGAATAAAGTTTTGAACCTAACTATTTTTAGCTATATCAAAAAGCATTTAAAAGTTTGTACGCCAGAATGGATAACAGGCTTGAAAAGTATGGAAGCTTGTTTCTGCCAAATAATAAAACACTTTTAAAAGACAACTGCAACTTTTTATCTCACTATTGCGAGTTTATATCAATTGTGAGAAAAAAGTCAGAATTGTGAGACAAAAAGTCGCAATTACATCCTTTATTTTTTATTCTGTGGCGGAAACAAGCTTCCATACAAATGTCAGATTACTTATAAATTACTATTATTATTTTTATTACAATAACTTTGGTAACAGAGCTGTTGAACTATAGAAATAACATCACCTATGTATCATAACCTGAAGGAACGTCCAAGTGTTTGTAAAGGCTGAAAATAGTGCAGTAACAGAGTTGATATCGGTATAATATCACTGTAAGATTTGAACAGAGGCCAAAATCACCAGATCATAATACAGACATTGTTTAAAACGCTTTACGTCTAATAGTCTCTCTACAAATAACCGGGAATTGAGTCTCTAATAATAATAAAAAAGAGTCTTATTTCAGCGCTGAATCGCTGCGTTCCCGGAGGAAGAGGTGTGTAAGCTGTCTGTCAGACATCCAGGAGAAAAACACCGGAAAACCACCCTAAAAATAAGTGAAGCCCCTCCAGAGAGCGTCCAATGAGAAACAGGCCTGGCTCTCGTCCAGCGCCACCTCTGTGTGTGTGACTGTGACCGAACACACACGTCTGAACCGCTCCTTCACAACACTGATAACACTGAGCCGGCACAAACACAGGAATAGGAGAGCCGGTGTGGAAACAGCTCTTGTGTGTGTGTGTGTATGATCCTGGCCATTCAGAAGCATCAGATCATGATCATCTCAGTGTTCTGGAGGTCGAGACCCCTGGGACCCCGGGACCCCTGCGACCCTGAGCGTCTGGGTGGGAACCAAGGCCTCTCACACACACATAAACACACAGAGTCAAAGAAAACAGCGCAGTTCAACAGTTACACACTCAATCTGATGAGATTTCCCCAAGCCTGGCAGAAACAAACACAACTTTGACTTTAATTCAACTCGCCATCTCATCTTCTGTTATTGAGCAGTATTCGGGTGAAGGTCATATTTCAACACAAATGCACAAACAAAACTAAATGTGCAATATATATATATATATTTTAAATCCATAAGCACAGTCAAAGCCTGAACATTTTGATATTTACACTGCCATTCAAAAGTTTGGGATCGGTAAGATTTTTTGTTTTTACAAAGTCTCTTCTGCTCATCAAAGCTGCATTTATTTGATTAAAAAAACAAAAAAACAAACAAACATTATATTGTGAAATATTATTAGACTGTAAATCAGCTGTTTTCTATGTGAATATATAGTAAAGTGAAATTTATTCCTGTGATCAAAGCTGAATTTTTAGCATCATTATCAATATCAGTTTAATTCCAGCTATTTTAATGCATGAATAATTTCTTTTCAGGGAAAAAACATTTTGGTGATTAAAGATGAGTTTTAAGGGATACAATTATTGACTACAGGGGGACTTTAAATGCTATTATTTTTTTATGTTTATTGCATGAAAAATTGCCCCACAAATCAGGGTTTAAAACTATATTCGGACATTTCCCAATTTTTGGTAAGAACAAAATGACAAAGAAAAACAAGCCCACCCCGTATGAGCTCGTGACTGAACAGAAGCAGAAACTGCTCAGTGTTTCACTTACAAGCTGCACTGAAATCAGATTTCACTGTCATTTTAAAAATTTGCAAAGCAAACAAATTTCAAGTGGGTGAAGAGTCCACCTCTGAGCCTCCAAAGCCTGCGAGACACGAGACACGAGACATGAGACTAAACTGATTATCCAGAGGATCAAACTGGACCTTAAAGACCGCACACACACACTGAGAGGAGAAGAGGTCGAGCGTGATCCCTCGGGCCTCGGCGAGCGGCGGTCGGGAGCTCTGGGGGTCTGGAGCTGTTGAGCTCAGGGGTTTGTCAGTCCCACAGTTTAACCCTGTTTTCTAAAGGAAACAAACACACGGCTCTCCGAGGATGACAGCGCTGACCTTTCAGAGCTCGAGGAACCGAGAGGAGGAGGGGCAGAGACTACACCCATCAGATACACCCCAAATACACATTTATACACTGCCAGACAAACGTGTTTCATCTGTAAGAGTTTTCATGTTTTTAAATGAAGTCTGCTCAACAAGGCTGCATTTATTTGATTAGAAATACCAAAATATTTGAAAAATGTGGATATACAGTAAAGTGTAATTTATTCCTGTGATCAAAGCTGAATGTTCAGCATCATTACTCCAGTCTTCAGTGTCACATGATCCTTCAGAAATCACTCTGATATGAGGATTTGATGCTAAAGAAACATTTATGATTATTATCAGTGTTGAACACAGTTATTTACATTTTTAATTTTCAGGATTCTTTGATGAATAGAAAGTTTAAAAGAACATTAGTCTGAATAGCTTCTGTAACATTATACACTACCGTTCAAAAGTTTGGGGTCACTTAGATTTAAAAAAAAAAAAAAAAGAATTCTGAAATAGAATCTGAAGAGGAATAAATGGCATTTTAAAATATATTAAAATAGAAAACAGTTATTTTAAATTGTCATAAAATTTCACAATATTGTCGTTTTTCTTTTCTTTTTGTATTTTCAATCAAATAAATGCAGCGTTGAGCAGAAGAGACTTCTTTTAAAACAATAAAAAATCTTACCGATCCAAAACTTTGAACGGCAGTGTGTATAAAAGCTATAGCAATAATCAAAATAAATTCCGAATGTAAAGAAATGATCTGCTCCAAGTTTGCCGTGACACTACAGACTAAGTGAAATTGTTGTGTTTTAAACTCTTATTGAGTTTGCTTCATGTTTGATGTTTGATTTCTTCACTGGTCTCATGTCTTCTCGCTGTACAGATATACAGGCATGAATCCAGATGAACTGCTGAACACGAGCGCGTGCGTCTCCACGTGTGAGTGGCCTTTAGAGAGGCGCGGTCCTGCTGGAGCATCAGCTGAGGACGCCTTTCACACACACACTCAGCTCCTGCATCTTCCTGAGAGTACCTGGACAGAAGTCCGTCTGTTGCTCTGTCCGGACAACCGTCCAAGATTAGTACAATTTAATTTTGTAACTAAAATGCATTCATTCATGTTGTTCCAAAGACTTTGATTAATCTTCGAAAAACACGAATGAATATATTTTTTAACGAATCCTGTGAGGTTTCTATAGAAAGTCCACGCAACTAAAACGTAAAAGCTCTATATACGGTCATAAAGAATCATAAAACAAATCCATGTGAATGAAGCGGTTTAATCCAAGTCTAGTGAAGAGATTCGATCACTTTATATGATGAGCAACAGATTTAATTCAAGCTTTATTCACAATGAAATATGACCTACACACACGCATGAGGTCACGTGTTTACCACATGTGATGTGCTCTATAGGTGTGTTTATATGGGAACAAACGCCTACATTAAACCTGTTCTCCGTATAACGTGATCGAATCTCTTCATCAGACTTGGATTAAACAGTGCGATTCATGTGGATTAGTTGTGTGATGCCTTTATAACCTTTCAGGATGCTTTAAATTGTGTTTGCGTGGACCTTCATTGACAGGACTGAAACCTCTGAGGTATTATACACATCTTTTGTGTTTCGAAGATTAATCACAGTGATACGGGTTTGGAAAGGCGTGAGGGAAACTCGTGTAGTGTATGATGGGAACAGACTGTGATCTAGAGTTTGATATGTTGAGCTGATTCTAGTATGCGTGTCCCGCATGTTTCCGTGTGAGTTGGTTGTGAACTTCTGGTAGTGAATGATCCTCATTTAGTGAATGTTTTTCCCAGTTGAAGTCTTTTTAGAGATGCTTTACAGCATGATTTGAATTGGCCTCATATTTGATGAAGTTTGTATCATCGATTCTGTTATTTTCCTGTTTATTACGGTCAAGCTGCTTTGAAACAGTCTGTACTGTATTAAGCGCTACATAAATAAAGGTAACACTTTACAATAAGGTTCATTAGTTAACTACATTAGTTAGCATGAACTAATAATGAATTTGCATATATTTGTTAACGTTAATTTACACATTTACTAATGCTTTATTAAAATCTTGTTAACATTAGTTAATGCACTGTGAACTAACATGAGCAAACAATGAACAGCTGTATTTGTATTAACTAGCATTAACACAAAGATTAATAAATACAGTACGCTAGTTAATACATAATGTTAACTAATGAACCGTATTGTAAAGTGTTACCGCACTAAAGCTGACTTGACGTGCGTTTCCTATAGTAGCAGCACTTGCTTTACGATTACATTTATTTTTGCACATTAAACACCAGCCCTAGATATTCCATGTTCTGTTAAGCCAAAGGATATTTAAATACATATGCATACACACGTTGGTGTTAAGTGTACAAACACGGCGCGAGTCCCCTGCTAAAGCCGAAGCGATGGCAGCCTGCAGACATTTATTCTGCTCTGATGTTCCCGAAACACTTGGGGAAGAAATCAAGGCCGGAGCCCTTTTCACTTTTCTCCTCAAATTGCCTCATCTCTCTGTCAGGGAGCCGAAGGGGACTCCATTAGACGGTCCGAAACGCAGACGCTCCCCACGGGCATCCATTTACCCGCTCGCTCTGCCCCGCGAAGCCTGTCCACATCAAATTAGAGCGACCCCGTGCTCCTCCTCGTATGACTGATGCCACGGGTCCCGCGCCTGTCAGCCGGCTGTCAACCGGACGTGCGTACAGCTGACAGGTAATCTTAATGTCTTCAATTAGCCCAATTAGTTCTGTCATAAACAATTTGATAAGTGCTCAAGCAACACAAACACACACACACGCACAGATCATGTGCATTGATGAAAGGCATAATAAGGTTCATCAGTGACACCGGGTCTTGGGTTCCCTGTTTTCCTGCTTCTCTTTCACCTGCTCTCTTGAAATTGTACCATCTCCTTTCATTAGCACATCGCAGGCTGAGCATGTGAAAGCCTCTGACAAAACTCATTTGAAGGGACGGCGGGGAGATTGCCTGGAGCAGGTGCTGTGAGGAGATAAAACGATGTGCGTTCGCATGTTAGGGTGGAAATGGGCTTTAGGAGGAGTAGACGTGCACCACCCAAACACCTTCATATAGAAACACTGCTGCGCGGATCAAGGTCCCGTCGCCCGATGTTTGGTTTGGTGTTTCCGTTCTTATCAAAGACTGATGTGAACGCCCACGCCGCCATTACACGTGTTCTGATTGTATTGGCATCCACGACCTCTCTGTGCTCACACACACTAGGTCAATATTAATATGCAATCTCTACACAGAAACACACTGAATGGAGAGGGAACATGAGCAGCAGCGGCTCTGATCCAAAACCTACAGGGCATTTAATGTGCCATGGACCGGTCTCAGCATAAACAGAAGATCCAGGGTTTAGTTCAGTTTTAGTGCTGGGCAATGATTAATCGCATGCAAAATAAAAGTTTGTGTTTGTGTGTACGGAGTATGATTTTTTTGTATATCTATAATGCATGCATGTATATACTTAAGAAAATTGTGTTATTATATATATATATATATATACAGTATATATATATGCAAATATTTCTAAAATATATACATGTGTGTGTATTTATATATACACAAAATAATTATACACAGTACACACGCATATATTATGTAAACACAACCTTTTATTTTGGATGCGATCAATAGTTGCCCAGAACTAATTTTAATTCTAAGCACAAGATCTGTGAAGAGCAATGGCAAAAGCAATGTTTTTTTATAAATATATTTCGCTCAAAATATTGAAATATATTTATTAAGTCTAATTAGAAATGCACCAACAAACAGTCCCTGTTTTTATTTTATTTCATAATTTATATACTTTGTATAGGTTGTGTAAAATTACTAGGCGATTAAAACTTTTCATCTTTCATTTTAAATTCTTAAATTAGAATAATAAGACACTATGCTGTTACCAATACAATTAAATAATTTAGACTGAAAAATTACAACTGCATTAAATAATGATATGAGATTGTTTTCAATATTTTTTTTTTTAATCTACAAATAGGAAATAATGATACATTTAAACCCGAAACTAAACCACCTGTAGGTGGCGGCAGGTGACCGTCGTTAAGAGTGAGTCATTGAATCTTTGACTCAACCGATTCGTTTGTTCCTGTATGATGTGTCATGGTTCTGCTGTGATCTTTGTTTGGATATTTTTTCGCTGCTGAAACAGAACAAAACAGTCAATATTGCGTCTAATGCAAGTGACTTAGTATTAATTACTTGTTTATGAAATCATGTGTCATATTTTCAATCGAGATGGTATTCAGCACTCTTGATCATGTGATGTTGCATAACTGTATCATTTGTTATAAATATAAAGACTCCACATTTTGAATTTTTATCGGCACTAATGTATGTTAACTACTGTAAGTTTCTTTGTGAGCTGCGCTCATTTGTTTCCATTTCTCCTCATGAAGCTGTGCAAGCCTTGTTACCATCAGTACATTATATATTATTATTCACTACCAATCGCCACTTCCACTAAATGAATGCAGTTTTGGTGATAGTTATTTTTTGTTATTGACATTTTATTCAGGCAACTTGTCCGGTCGGGCAAATGCAATTCACTTTTACTCTCCCCTTCAAAAAATCTACGAAAAATCTGGACAAGCGTTAATGTTGAGCCCTGTAATATATATGTCTTCTCTGCGGCATCAAAAATGGTATTGAACATTGATATTTTTCAAGGTATCGTATCGAAGTTAGAAATTCCAGTATGATGAAGCACTAGTATACGGCTGGTCAGCATCCACGGGTAACACGAACAGGTGTCCAGTTACGGAGACAAAAAGAAAGATGGGAGAGAAAGGCCGTCACTGGGAAGTTGTAATAGGAAATTGCTCTTGGCAACTATTTGTTTAGTACCCGAATCTTTTTTTTTTTTTTTTTTTGTGCCAACACAGCGAGCCCCTTTGGAAAATAGGGCAGCTCTCCCTAATGAGTAATCTATTTCAAAGCAGTCTTGTCTGGGCATGACAGTTTACTGAGAGGCTTGAAGAACTGGTAATTACCAGTGTTACGGGGCAATTAATGCATATTACACTGCGCCACTCGTGGCGGCAACTGTCAGCTCCCCAATAAAAATGAGCACTCTTCAGCTACAGGGTGACATTAATTGGGCCTTTAATGACTATGCACAGGAACCGGGCCAAATAGGAACAAAACACAGGACTCCGGCTGACTCCAGCAAAGGGCTGGAAATTGTACTAAAAATGAGATTAATTGCTGTTGGGGGGGGGAAGCAGAAAAGGAGAGGAGGAATAAAAATGGGATTAAATTACAGGGTTCCGGGAGCAGGGACTTCTTGCCGCAACGGCAATTCTCAATTGTCTTATATATTCTGTATGTTCAGAAAGGCCAGCGACGGGTCTAAGCTACAGCTGCTCCCGGGACATTCGCTTTAGAAGCAAGAGTACGGGACGTGGATTTGTGTCCAGAAGTGATGCATCTGAAAAAAATCCAGAAGTGTTTTTGTAGAGCAATAGATCCATTGTGTTGAACAGAATAACATGCAATCTCTACATAGAAACTAGGGGTGCAGGAAAAATCGATTCATATATGAATCGCGATTCTACCGATTTGAATCGATTCACAAGTTTCAAAAATCTATTTTCTAAAGTGTTACACTTCTTTAACTTTGCAGTACTACTTAAAAGTTATACAGTTATTGACGTTATTCACAATAAGCCGCGAACTGACGGACACACAGCTGAAGTACACACACAGATGCCGACATGCATGCGATTGCAAATTCAGTTCTCTTTCACAGATACACACACATAATAATTTCAAAATGCACATCGTGTGGACTGTGGAGTATTCACTGTGAACAGAGTCTGTTATGTCCTACGCCAACAAAAACAAATGGGAGAAAATCGGATGTGTTACAGTATATTAGATCTGTGCATTCATTCTTAAAGGGACATACGCCTCATGAGTAGCGTAAACTGTTGCCATGAGTTTCAGTAATGTTAATATAAATTTATTCATATTGAAGATAAAAAAAAAATGTATTTCATTTATACAGTGAAGATTATACATAGTGTTTTATTTTTACATTTGATTATTCAATTTTGGTAGTAGGGCAGTTAAATAAACCTATGCTACTGTACCTGAAAAACTTAAAGTTTATTTAATTTGTATTTTTTTTTCTATTGTATTTGTCCTATTGTTTCTAATTTGCTTCTTTGTTCTTATTTTTAATATAGAAAATAAAATAAAATTGCCTGTCTAGCTTTATTACAGAAGACTGTGTGTAATGATTGTAGTCAGCTTAAAGGACATTTGTTTTATACTATTGGGTTGACAATTTTTTTTCCCTTCTAAACCTATTAAACTGTCTACTGCAGTCAATTAAGAAAAGTAACACAAAACAGTAAACTACAATCAAATCTATGCACATATTGAGAATCGATTTTGAATCAAATCATGAGGCACCAAGAGATTCCCACCCCTAACAGAAGCACAAGGAAGCGGAAGGCATGAGCAGCAGCCACACTGAGATGCACAAAAGCTCCGATCCAAACCATGTGGAGCGTTTAATGTGTCACGGGGCAATCTGAACGGTGGCAGGAGCTCCAAGATACTTCATATTGGACAAATTTACATAAACAATCAACTATTCAAACACTGCGTTATTACATCTGACCCAGGATCTGGGTAACACAAAAACTACCCAAACACTGGGTTGTTACGTCTGACCCAGGATCTGGGTAACACAAAAACTACCCAAACACTGGGTTGTTACGACTGACCCAGGATCTGGGTAACACAAAAACTACTCAAACACTGGGTTGTTGTGTCTGACCCAGGATCTGGGTAACACAAAAACTACCCAAACACTGGGTTGTTACGTCTGACCCAGGATCTGGGTAACACAAAAACTACCAAAACACTGGGTTGTTACGTCTGACCCAGGATCTGGGTAATACAAAAACTACTCAAACACTGGGTTGTTACGTCTGACCCAGGATCTGAGTAACACAAAAACTACCCAAACACAGGGTTGTTACGTCTGACCCAGGATCTGGGTAACACAAAAACTACCCAAACACTGGGTTGTTACGTCTGACCCAGGATCTGGGTAACACAAAAAATACCCAAACACTGGGTTGTTACGTCTGACCCAGGATCTGAGTAACACAAAAACTACCCAAACACAGGGTTGTTACATCTGACCCAGGATCTGGGTAACACAAAAAATACCCAAACACTGGGTTGTTACGTCTGACCCAGGATCTGGGTAACACAAAAACTACCCAAACACTGGGTTGTTACGTCTGACCCAGGATCTGGGTAACACAAAAACTACCCAAACACTGGGTTGTTACGTCTGACCCAGGATCTGGGTAACACAAAAACTACCCAAACACTGGGTTGTTACGTCTGACCCAGGATCTGGGTAACACAAAAACTACCCAAACACTGAACAAATAACCCCAAAAATGTACCCAAAAGGCTCAACCCAGGATTTGGGTAGATAAAATAACCCAAGATTTTTTGAGTTCAAGATTATGGAGAAAGCAAGATCAAAGCTTTCAAAAAAAATATATATATATATATAAAAAAATATTTAATTCAATATAAAAAAAAAAGTACAAGCTAACTCAGCCTCATTAAAAATGCAGCAATATTTACGTGTGCTGTGAATTTTATGCTTAAATACACTTGGAGAAAAAATGTTTTAGAATTGAAACAATTGGCAACATGGCTGAGGTCACGGAGCCAAGCGCTACAGCTGCTCACAGGACATGTCCTTCAGAGAAGCAAGAGTACAGGCTGGGGATTTATAAGCATCTGAGAAGAGTCGGCAGTGTTTGTGTAGAGCAACAGATCCACTTGAGAAGACGTCCATTGTGTAGGATGAAGGACCAGAATCAGGTTAATTAATGAGGCCTTGTATAGTGAACACACTCCAGTCTGAAGAGCGTCTGAAGGGCTCATTAGCTCATCAACCCATCAGACGTCATAAGTCTCCAGGTTTGAGCTGTTTATCCTCCACCAACCAAAAGCAATGCATTTGCATGCGTTTTGAAGTGGCGCTCCTGCAGTGTGTTTAATGCACTAGCGCTGTCACACTCTCACTGTCACCGGCGACGAGCCTTCAAAGCCGCTTTGGAAACAGAACCAGCAAATATTTGAATTGCAAAACCACATTATCTTCCAAAGGGATAAAACTTAAGACAACTTCCACGAGTTAAAGACCTACATTTGCGGTTGGAGGGGGGGCGGTGGGCATAAGCACACTCAACCTAATTCAGCATATCCACATTTGTGTAATGAGATCGGACGTGTTTTAGAGCCGGGTCTCCCAGGCGCTTAATGTGAGGAGAGAACCATAAAAATGTTTTTTAAGCGGACCACGTATTTATCCCAGATCCGCCGCATGAAATCACGAGGCTTGCAGACTACCTGCCACAGATATGATTATGAAGTGACGTGTAATTACCCCAGTCACACTAATGCAGTGTGAGGTGTGTGTCAGCGTGTCCTAATATGAAGGCTGTTTATTCCAGGAACTATTTTTAAGCATGCATGTTTCATAGAAAATAATGCAACTGCCTCTGTCAATTTTGTCAATTCGGCAGCTATGAAGAAGCTGACACGTGTGATAACAAATCACGGCGAATCGGAAGTATAAATTCACCGCGTTCCGTTCCAGGAAAAACTTGACACTTGAACTTCAAGCCGGAGTCTGTGTAAACATACATAGAAGAAAAAAATATGTTCTTGCTTGGAATTTGTCTCGTTCTCCAGTACAAATATCTAAACATTCCTAAATCAAGAGACGCAAAATGACTTTAGATATTATATTTGCTTATAAAAATAATGCTTTCCCTTTGAATTAAGTCTATTTTTCTGAGCCCATTGGCAGATATTTATTCGGTAATACTTTACAATAAGGTTCATTAGCAAACATTACTTACCTACTTTAGTTAATACTGTATGAACTGAGAATGAGCATTTCTTTACTCAATGCTTAATTCTTTTCAATACTACGTTATTAAAATCAAAGGTTGTATTTGTTAACATTAGTTAATGCACTGTGAACTAACATGAACAAAGATTAATAAATACTGTAAATAATGTATTGTTAATTGTTAGTTCATGTTAGTTAATACTAATGTTAAAAAATGAAACCTTATTGTAAAGTGTTACCATTTTTATAGTTTTAAAGCATAATCTTAGGTTGTTCTGCTTCAAGTAAATCTATCTTGATTTAGGAATGTTTAGATATTTGGGAAACACTTTACAATACGATTCATTAGTTAACTACCTTAGTTAACGAACTAAGATGGAACTGCACTTCTACAGCATTTATTAATCTTAATTTCAACATTTTCTAATACGTTATTAAAATCAAAGGTTGTATTTGTTAACATTAGCTAATGCACTGTGAACTAACATGAACAAACAATGAACAGCTGGATTTTCATTAACTAACATTAACACAGATTAACTAATGCTGTAATAAATGTATTGCTCATTGTTAGTTCATGTTAGTTAATACATAAACTAATGTTAACTAATGAACCTTATTGTAAAGTGTTACATATATTTGTAATAGAAAACGAGACTTTTATTGCAGTTCTGGGCACACACCAGTTTTCCTGAACACGGGAATCCCAATCTAAAAGACTCTCAAGTGCTTATTTGAGTAGTTGCTTGATAGGTTTTAGCATGTTCCAGCCGTATCAACATGCTCATTTCAACATCAAAACGGTTCAGAAATGCCCTGTGAACCAGTTCCCGTCAGCATGTAGACACACTGGAGACAGACGTGTTCAGGAATCAAACGCCCAGATGATGGATAACTCCAGCGCACAATGACCCGTGTCACAGGCGTTTGCTCTAAATCAATTAAGCTGATAAGAGCGCTGTCGACGGTACACACCTCGCCATGGTGAAGTCGCAGCTCTTATCTTCAGTGTGAGGAAGTCACATTAATAACTAAAGACAAGCGATGACGAAACCACTGTAGCCGCACTGTCAAACACGATTTACAGCTCCTCGGTCCTCCTCCCCGTGATGGGCGTCTTTTCATTCGCCCTGGTGCATGCTGGGAAGGGTTGGAGGTTGAAGTTGAGACGAGGGCCGACAGGAAGGGAAAAAAGGGGAAGATTACAGCATTTAACATGCTAAGACCTCGCAGTTATTCATTCATCCCTCTGCTTCCTTTTAAGGATGGGGTCACGGCTAACTTTCCACACAAATGGACGCAAAAAGCAAGCGTGACATTAAATGCTGCGATTTTCGGTGACCCCTTTCTGTCCAAGTCTTGATTAAAATATGTTTGCTTTCTTACTCAAACTGGCTTTTGACAAGCTTGGTCATATTTCAACGAACTGAACAAACATTCTCTCAGGGTTATTTTCCTTTTTCCATTGCGTACATGAGGTGACTCTTCAAGCAGAGCTTTCAACATGACGCGACATGAGAATTAAAAGTGGAAGAAAATCAGCATATTAAAGGAACAGTTCATGCAAAAACTAGATGTTTTTCCAAACCTGCATTGGCAACACTTTACAATAACGTTCATTAGTTAACATTAATGTATTAACTAACATGAACGAGCCATGAGCAATACAATTTGTTACTCTATTTATTCATGTTTGTTAATAAAAATAAAGCTGTTCATTGTTAGTTCACAGTGCATTAACTAATGTTAACAAGATTTTAATCAAGTATTAGAAAATGTTCAAATTAACATGAATAAATATGAACAAATGCTGTATAAGTGCCGTTCATTATTAGTTCATGATAACTAATGTTAGCTAATGAAGCTTATTGTAAAGTGTAAAGTGTGTGTTAAAGTAATGTCCATATGGCAATAATGGCTTTAAGATAATATATAGTTATTTTATAGATGTTAAACTGTCATCAAAGATATTGAAAATCTAAAGGCACTAAAGTGTGAATAAGGTGTTAAGGTCGAAATTTGCGCACGTTAAAAAATAAAAAACGACCTCACGTTGTGTCAATCACGTTTACACACCACCTCCGAAATGTTTGTCCGTCATAAAAAAGTGGATCGGGTTTGATTTTTTCAAGCATCTCGAGAGGTGTTTTGACCATTCACAGCCACCGTACAAGCGGACGCCAAAATCCAAAGCTGTTCAGGATCAATTGGTGGTCTTGTTTTTAATACGTGTCTCCAGTATCGCTAGCAAAGCATCAAACTGAGCCACTGCCATCCTGAAACGCTCGGGATAATCCCTCAGCTTTTTGAAAACATTTTAATGATCTAAAGAGTCTTTTTCCTCTATAAAGAACCTTTTGTGCAATGGAAAGATTCCATGGATGTCAAAAGTTCCTCATAAAACCATCGACCCCAGTAAAGAACCTTTATTTGTAAGAGATTAATGCGCTAGTCGTGTGCACTACTGTCATGATGCTGCTATGCCACCTCTTGGCCATTTACATCCTGAAGTGCCTGTGTTGAACGGGAAGCTCAAACATCGCATTTCGTGATCAATAGAAGAAAGGTCAGAATGGCAGGAGAGGAAATGATGACAGACTTTCTCTCTCTGGCTGAGCTCTTGCTTTGAGGATTTCAGTGTGTGTGTGTGTGTGTGTGTGTGTGTGTGTGTGTGTGTGTGTGTGTGTGTGTGTGTGTGTGTGTGTGTGTGTGTGTGTGTGTGTGTGTGTGTGTGTGTGTTTGCACTCGTCCAGGCCGCTGTCTTTATTCAGAGTTATAAACTGCTCTCTGGAGACTTCACTGATTACCAAACACTCATCACCAAATTAGGGAAGGTGTTGTGAACGGGATCTCGAACCCACTGTGATTTAAAGAGGCATTCCTGGACATGGAAATGATGACTGTACACGAGAGCTCTGCTAGTGTAAACACACACAGATCTTCAGATTTGCACAGTTGTAGTTTAGACACTTAGACGTGGACACCATGGACAAGCTTATGATGGTAATAGCTTTCAAACTGGTTAAAATCCCAGAGGAAGTGAATGTAAGAGTCCAGCTTTCACTGCTCAATCCTGACGCATATCTAAACCGTTCAGCCTTTCCCATGTAAATACTCAAGCACTGGAAAGGGAATTCGTTACGCCCTGAACGCCGCGTTTCTCAGACGGAGCGCAAAGTTGAGCTCTTTTAGGCCTTCCTGCGCTTGAGCGGACAAATCCACTCAAAATGATGTAAAAATATGTCATTTATCTGCGAGTATCTCAGTAAACGTAGCCGGATACTGTATGTCTTAAGTGAATACAAACACACAATGCATGATGCGTGTGCATCCGGTCTTAAAGTGACGGCATCCTAATAATCCTGCTATTTATACGTTTTTATTCTTAACCAAACAACAAAGGACAAAGAAAAAAAAATCACTCACTACTCCTGAACTTTAAATAGGATATAAAGATTATGCAGTGTTATTTATTTGATTAGCCTCTGTTATTAAATTCCGGCAACTGAAAACTATTAGACCTGGCTGAAGAGCACTGCTTATTTCACTGCTATGTGTTGTATTTATTTGTGCTTCTGCTTTTAATTTGATTGTTTGTTCTTAATTAAATTTGGCTGTAAATTTAAATTTTAAATGTAAATTTTTATTCTATTACTGACTGCGTACTTTTCTTTAAAAATGTAGGCTATTAAATCATATTAGTTAAGCGAGTAGTTTTAGCTCTTGTCAAACATCTACAGTGCTGGTGTCATAACTGCCTGTTTCTGTGTCATGGCTGGTAAAACATATTTTTGGCTGGTGAATGTTCTTCAGTCACGGGCCGCTGGCAGCTGTGGGAAAGAGTTAGTTTCAGGCCCTGACCATAACAGTGGTCCATATGACTGTGTGCTGTGTTCCAGATCATCTGAAGCCTCACTCTGGAGAACCAAGGTTCTTTAATGGCATCTTTGGTTCCACGGAGAACCTTTAACATCCACGGGATGCTTTCCACAGTGAAAAGGTTCTTTATAGTGGAAAAAGAGTCTTTAGATTATTATAATAAATGTTCTTCACACTAAATGGTTCTTTTAAGAACGGATCACTGAAAGGTTATGTGGGGAACCAAAAATGGTTCTTCTATGGCACTGCTTTAAACCCCCGTTTGAAACCTTTATTTTTAAAAGTGATATGATTTGTGTGCCAAATAGATGTAAATGTACACCGTTGCTCTTTGCATGTCATGTCTGATTCGACTGTGATGACTTGAGTGTCTTATAACAAAAGTTGCAAATAAGAAAAAAAGTCACACATGTTTGCAATGACACTGGGATGGAAAATGATGATCCAAAGAGACTTGCATTGCATGGAAAATACATATTTGCCCAGTTGATGCATTGGCGGGGACTCGTGCCCGTGACCTGTGTGTTATTCGGTGCCTGCTAATCAAGGCCTTGTGTAACAGCAGAAACAGGCTCTTATCAGGAGAAGTCTTCAAGCGGACGGGAGGATGTCACACAGATGTACTCTGGCCTGCCTTTATAACCTATAACAGAGCAAAGGTCACCGCCAGCTTCATCAAAAGAGACGGAGTGCTTATATGACTGCAAACATTGAGAATTAATGAGGGAAATCAAAGGTCAAAGTTCCCATCCTAATACATCTCTGATTAGGCTTTAATATATAATCAAGGCCAGACACACAAACGACCCAGTTATAAAGGATTAAAGCTATCAAGACATGAGGAGATTATCTGAGGATACTGTCTGCAGCGCTGACTCTTAACAGTGACTCAAACATCGAGTACAACACCTCAGGCCTTCATTCATTCATTCATTCATTCATATATATATATATATATTAGGGCTGTGAAAAGATTAATCGCGATTAATCGCATCCAGAATAAAAGTTTATGTTTAAATAATATATGTGTGTGTACTGTGTATAATTATTTTGTATATATAAATACACACACATGCATGTATATATTTAAGAAAAACTGTGTTATTTATATATAAAACAAATTATATTTATATATAATATAAATTATATATAAATATATACAGTGTATGTATGCAAATAGTTCTTAAATATATACATGCATGTGTGTGTATTTATATATACAAAATAATTATACACAGTACACACACATATATTATTTAAACAAGCTTTTATTTTGGATGTTGCCCAGAACTAATTTTATTGTGTGTGTGTGTGTGTGTGTGTGTGTGTGTGCGTGTGTGTGTGTGTGTGTGTGTGTGTGCGTGTGTGTGTGCGATCAAGACTCCAGTCTTCAGTGTCACATGATCCTTCAGAAATCACTCTAATATGATGAATCGTGTTGAAAATCAAAGTAAAATGGAAAAGTTATAGCTTTGAAAAGTTTTCCTTCTCTTCTTTCTTAACCTCCGCTCAGTCATACACTGCCTTCCCCCAGCTTGGAAGTGTTTTATTTTCACTTTTTTAAGCAGTGTTGGTGTCAAAATCATTCTTAACCTCAACTTGAAATGACAAATTTGTTTAATGCTTCGGGAGCAAACCTGGAAAATAAATAGATGAAATGGAGGCTTAGCGGGAGCTAAATCCCACGGCTGATGGGGACCTGAAGTGTGCGGATTACATGCGGAGCGCATTAAACAATGTCCCTAAATATGCATTGAAATCCTTAAAGCATGAAAGCATCTTGTCATGTGGTATTAGCATTCAGAGGTGCGTGTCAGACGGCTCTCGCTGCACTGGGCTGCGGTGTTAAATGTCATATGCCAGGGTCCACAAATCCCACAAAGATTTCCTAACTTTGCTTCTTCTGAGCCATTTACAGTTAAACTGTCACAAGATCCTGCGCAATGTGCATGAAAAAAGAGCAAAAGCATATGGAAGAATCAAGTGAGAGATAGCAAAGCTTCTGCTGCTACTCTAGAAAAGTAGAAGAATTTGTTTGGGCAGCAAAGAAGCATGATTATTGTTTTAAGTGCAAGATAAACCAGACATATAAGAGGTGTGATGTTAAAAACCACCAGAACAAATACTGAACCAAACAACAACACCACACAGACTAGCAAGATTAGCTACAAACTCATGTCAACATGAACAGCCAGAACTAAGAGTGGAAACATGAGACCGAAGACACTGATTTTACACAGAAACACCAGAACTGAGAAGTCGAAGCACTGAAATGTGGAAATCTTTTACATTTTAAGAATTAAAATGCATGCATTTTAATTATAAAACATTAAAATATCTCCATCTTAAAATGTAAAACATTAAAAAGTATAAATCTTGAATAAACCGTTAGATGTCGACTGACCAGAGAGAATTATATTTATCCCATTCTTCAAAGAGAATTCAGTAAATCTTTCAAATTCTACATGAACGGGATGTGATCAAGGTATATGAAGTCTGTCAGGCCGTTTACTCTCATGCTCTTTGAAATAAATGTGAAATAAATGATCCAGTCTGGGGGCCTGATATTATCGGGAGTCTAATGCTATTGCCAACGATTCTCATCAAAAAAAAAAAAAAAAAAAGATTTCGAGAAAATATAACACAAATGATCGGGTCAACAATTTCCAAGAGGTCAAGCCACAGAATATATATGACAAAACTGAGAGTATTAACCCTGTGTGACCGAAGGGAGAAATGAGCCATACTGCGGTTTATATGGCCATTCATCATCTGTGTCAACTCCTGACAGCGCTTTATCAGATCTAACCTTTACAGCCTCTATTACCAGCACAAACATGCTCCGATACACCAGCACAAATACACACTCGCATAGTAACACACACTCACTGCTATTAATGATGCACTGAATTAAAATCAATGGCCAACAGAAACTGCTCATTTTAAATGTGACCATCAACTCTATTCATTAATAACATTTTAACTCATTAGACTAACTTTGGGCTACAGAAAACGCATGTTATAACATGATAAAATGTGTTTTAATAAATGCATTGCTTGTGCACAACTAGAAAATTTCTTTTGTCTTTGCATTTGAAAATTCAGATTTTGATCATTTTTTTGTCTGGTGAAAGAAATACATAAATGAAGAAGAAAGCCCAAATATGAAACGCCACAGACGTACAGTACTGTGCAGAAGTCTTAGGCATGTTATTATCCTTGAAGAAACCTTCCTGCAAAGCTCCCTGAAAAACTATGCGCAAGTGTACCTGGACAAAAGCCGTTTTAAACGCAAATGGTCGTTACACCATATATTGATTTGAATTAGTACAAAATGGCACATTGTCACACTTGTGGTCTTCCCCGTCAAAAATGACCGGCCTACAAAAAATTGCTTATGAATCACTCGTTATGCAATATTATCACCCAATTTTGGATTCAATCTTTTTGTCAACTTGTTTTCTTTCAATTAGGACTGGTTTTATATTTCTATTTGCATCTGAATAATCGTAGGCCTCATTTATTTGACAGTAGGGATCTCATTTTTTGAGTAAAAAAAACATTATTTTTGAATAATTTTGGAAATATTAAATAAAATCTGAAGAAAATTGGCACTGTTTATCACGCTAGTCTACTTTAATTTTTCACCAGGAATTTCGTTTTGAAAAACTTTTATTTTGTACAAAATGGCACATTGTTACACTTGTGGTCTTCCCGGTCAAAAATGACCGGCCTACAAAAAATAGCTTATAAATCACTTGTTATGTTGTATTATCACCCAATATTGGATTCAATCTTTTTGTCAACTTGTTCTCTTTCAATTAGGACTGGTTTTATATTTCTATTTGCATCTGATTAATCGTAGGCCTCATTTATTTGAGAGTAGGCGTCTAATTTTTTGAGTAAAAAAAACATTAATTTTGAATAATTTTGGAACAATTATTTTTGAACAAAATGACCCAAACACCACATGAGGGTTAAGAAGAATATATAAAGAAATCAAGATACATTTCTAGTTGTTTCAACATTATTTGTTGTTCAATCAACACAATTGCATAGAATAAACCGGTCTGGGTGCCATAAATGTTCTTTTTCCAAAGTTTGCGTGCCTGCAACTCTAAAAGTATTAAAGATATCCTAATATCCTTATAGATTCTAATTCTAATTAAACTTTTCTTTTGGAATCTTCATTTTTAAGGCCCTATATGGTTCAGTCCCAGAGAAACGGGGATCTCAAAGCAGCTCCGTGTTCAAACTGTTAAATTTGACCCACTTTCAATGATCAAAAACCAAACGTAGCTAATTTTTCTAAAAGTTGATTTTATTGTGTTTAAAGAGGAAAGTCTGAAGAACAAATGATACTGAAACTAGAAATGTATCATGTATTCCCTCTATCAAAATAATTGCATACAACATGTTTACATGCAAAGTTTACATGTCTGTAACTCAAGAAGTGTTAAAGATATCTTAATATTTTAGATTCTTGTTCCTATGAAACTTTTCTTGTGGAATCCTCATTTGTATGGTTCAGTCCCAGAGATGTTGGGATGTCAGTGTGGTAACATGAGGTTACGATACTGTGTACTTGAACTCTTGCTAGCTTCAGAATCTGTTAAAATGAACAAAAACCTTTATTTCAAATATCACTAAAACTGGTTCAAAATTTGTTTCTTATAAATACACATTTGCGAGCACGTGAATGTGCCTCAACATTGCAGTGGATGTTGGCTCTCAGAGAGGGATGTTGCGTGCAATTCTATTGAAACAACTAGATACATTTCTAGTTTCAGCAATATTTATTCTTCAGACATTCCCCTTTAAATGCAACAAGTTTCAGTTGTGTGCACTGCAAAGTGAACAAAAATTTGGTTTTTGACCATTGGAAGTGAGTAAAATACAGCTTTGATATCCTCATATCTATGGGATTGAACCATTTAATCTGACAAACGAACAGTTCCAGAGATTTCAGTCTTTTACCATTCAGCTGTACTCATAACTCAATAACTGGTTCAGATTCAACAACGACACAGTGTGTAATTTAACTCTGTAATCAAATAACATGTCCAAATAATAATTTAAAAGTACTGTAAAAGAGCAGCATGGACATCCTTCAAACTTCATCTTTTGTGTTCGCCTGAATAGAGAAAGTCAAACGCGGCTGGAACGGCACGAGTGCGAGAGCAAACGATGGCAGAATGATCATTTGTGTGTGAACTATTGCTTTAATATAAGTGAAACTGCTTATGAAAGACCAGATTCAATCGTATTCTCCGGAGCGCCGTCACTCCCAGCCGTCGTCCATTAAAGGAGGCGTCAGTCCAGAGTCGCATTTCATTACGCGACACATTTAACCTCACACACTTCAACTAAAACATACACAAGCCTTATTATGTGCTTAATATTCACTATCAGCTGAATAATTTTTAATGCAACTTATATCCGAGTAGATGGATAACTCAATTATGCACAGATCCGTCCCGGAGCCGGGGAAGATTGATGGGAAGGAGAGGCCGACGGGTCTTTAGCAGGAGATCCTTCTCTCCTCCTTCACTGCTCCTCTCTTTATAGGAGAAGCATCATTACACACCGCCAGAGTTTATTATGAGCGCCGCGTCTCGGACACACTGGTGTTCGCATGATGAATGCTGTCGCTGCGAGTTTCAGAGGGGAAATTAGTTGTCGTTTGGTGGAAACACACCACGTTTCTCACTTCCATTTGTTTTCAGGGAGAACGAGGAACAATTAACAGTGCACAAAAAATGGGGTTCTAGAACTCTAGAAGGGTTTCTGGAAAAGAACCCTCTATGCCAGAACGGTTATATATAAGGAGAAATGCTATGGAAATTTCCTACTTCCCACTTCTGAAGTCGTTTGGTGGAAACACACTGCATTTCTCACTTCCATTTGTTTTAAGGGAGATCGAGGAACAATTACCAGTACACTCTTACAAAACAAGGTTCAGTGTGGTTCTATATAGAACTGTGGGGTTCTGGACTTTAAAGAACCCTTTATGGCAGAAAGGTTGTATATAAGGAGGAATGTGTTGCACTTCTTCTAAGAGTAATGCTGGCTACATCTGATATCGGAAATCTCCCACTTCTGCAGTCGTGATTAGGATCTCGTCGAGGACACAAGGTTTACTCTTGCCTATTTATTGGGAAAACCTTATTAAAGTGTATGTGTGATAAAAATAAATAAAAGTACTGTAGATTAAACTGGGAAAGGTCACAGCACTTGCATATTGTTGTCCTAGCTTCACTGCTTCTATTGTTCTCACTTGTACATCGCTTTGGATAAAAGCGTCTGCTAAATGAATAAATGTAAAGCCAAAATGACATTTGACAGCCATATAAACATTCACTGCACTAATATCGTCAGCTTGCTGATGTCAAATACAGGCTATTTTCACTGTGTTTAAAACATACAATATTCGTCAAATGATGATACATACATGTATATGTAAATATGCACTACTTCAACTAAAGTTTAAGAGTTTACGGCCCAACTCGGGAACTTGGGAAACACAATTATCCCTGAGCTTCCCAGTGGCAAATACGACTTGAGAGGACTTTCATGTCCAAGTTTCCACCAAGAAACTTGTATTTATGATAATTGACATGAAAGCAGCATAAGGCTGCATGATATTGGGGGGGGGGGGGGGGGGATGGCATTGCGATAATTTATTTGTTTGTGATATGTTTTGGGAAATATACAGGAAAAATCCAGGAAGTTTAATCAGATGACTTGAATGGCTGTTTTTAGGGAAGAATGAATCGTTCTACAATGATTGGGGTGGTTTTGTCGGGGAGTGAATCTGCATAGGAAAATAATAAAGAGCTGAAAATATACTTATATTATATACCATGATGACTTTTTTTTAAAAGTGCTAAATTCTTTTACGCCTGAAAGAGTTGAGAAAATCTTGGGTGTTCATACTTAAGTTTACTCTTTACAAGAACCAACTCAAACCATAAAGTGTTTTGGTTTTGGTTTTATTCTTGCAATTTTCTACTTCTTTTCACAGGCTATACAATAATCATTATTATTTTATTGTGATTAATATTATATATTAAATAAAATATTTAAATAATACTACTGTATTGTAAAAAAAAACAAAATAGTGTAACACTATTTTATAGTGTCCTTGTTACATGTACTTACTGTAGTAATAACAGTAAATTATGCATAATTACATGCAACTAACCTTCAAACAAACCCTAATCTTAACCCTAACCCTATAGAAAGAATACGAATAGTTGCTTAATATTACTCAGTACTTAAATATATAATTACACTGTAACAATGACACCTTAAAATAAAGTGTGACCCAAAATAGTAATACAATACACTTTATTTTACTGTAAAATTACAATTCTAATATGCATGTCTTCATTTCTTACTATATTTCAATACCATCAAGCTTTTATTTAAATAGTTTGCCGGCAAACAGCTAAACTGAAGGCGCTGTATGATCATTTACACGCTGAAATGAATCAAGCCGCTCTGAATCACGCGAGTAAATGATGCGCTTCACTCTGAAACTGCTCATATTTACTTCATTAAATCTCAGCCATAAGCCATATCACAGGAACGGTTTTATCCCGATATATCGTGCAGCCCTAATTAACAGTCCTAGCAAACGCTGCCGTTTGGTGCAAATGATGAAAACGCTTGAAAATAATCAGATCAGGAGTTGTGTCACTCTGATGCGCTGCACTAATTGAAAACGTGGCGGCAACGTTGGTAAGGTCACTGTGAAGGAAACTCGCTGACCTTTTCACTGTTTCCTGATATAACTCATATAAACAGCGGGGATGGAGTAAAGGGATCGGTCCTCCAGAGCCTGTGATTGGCTGAGAGGGAGACGACGACAGGAAGCTGGACACGGGCGCTCCTCTGCTCCGAGAGCAGCGCAAATGTCAAATGTAAATGTCAATTAAAAATTACAAGCAGCTCTGAAAGGTGGACTCTGAAGGGTCTGACATTTTTTTTTTTTGACATGCCAAAGTTTATCTGACAAGGCAGCGCACAGACATGACAGCATGTGCCGTGTCACGTCTGCACACACACACACACACACACACACACACACGTGAGGATCATGCTGAAGACGGCAATGGAGCCGCTCAAGCGCATCGCATCAGATCAGATAAATAAAGTGATTCTCATGAGAGGCCGTTACGGACAAAAGGATGTTTGTAGTTTTATGTTTTCATTCATTTATAAGCGCATTTCATTCGTCTTTACCAAGCGCTTCAGGAGTATTAGAGCACTGTGTGGTTTGTACTTACTAGAAGAGACTTCTGGATACAGCAGGTCAGTGGACATTTAAATATTTATTAAAACTGTTCAGGAATTTGTGAAATCCCTCAGAAAAAAATAAAATAAATGATTGGATTATTACAATATTTGCATGTTTGGAAATCTAAAACTTTTACTGGCTCACTAAAGCAAAAGATAGAAAGAACTGTCTTAAAAAGTGTCTATACGATTTCTAAATAACATTTGCACAGCAAGATTATTAGTTTAATAGTGTAATCAAATTTATGCAAAATGTAAAGGCTTTGATAGTTTAGCTTTGATTTAATGGACAGACGTCTGGTTCTTTTAAAAAATATATAATTTACTTTTTAATAATTTAGTGATAGTTCAGCTTCTAGGCCCCGACATACTCAAAGTTCTTATACTCGATATATTAGAAGTCCTTACTTGTTCTCCGCTTAGGGGAGAAAAGAAGAGTGGAATATAAGTGAACTCTGTTAGTGAACATCCCGACGCCCTCCACATTTAGATGAATGTGTAAATATGTGCTGCTCTTTCCTCTCAATAACAGAATACACAGAGAAAACAGCAGTTCAGAAAGCATCTGATCATAGTGATGTGGATATGTTTGAAACATCTGAGATTCAGATCTACAGTCACGTTTATTTATACAGCACTTTATACAGTAGATTGCTTTAAAGCAGCAGCTTTACAGTATTAAACATGACAGAGTCAGTGTCTCTTTCAGCTTCAGTTTCTGCTATAAAGCGGCTCTCAGTGTGTTCATGTTTTCACTCGCGTCTGAACAGAAGAAATGAACCGATTTACACCTCAGAAAAGGCGGAGCCTCAGAGCCACACCCACCTATTACATCATCACCACTGACCAGAGCCACACCCACTTATTATATCATCATCACTGACAAGAGCCACACCCACCTATTACATCATCATCACTGACCAGAGCCACACCCACCTGTTACATCATCCACACTGACCAGAGCCACACCCACCTGTTACATCATCATCACTGACAAGAGCCACACCCACCTATTACATCATCATCACTGACAAGAGCCACACCCACCTATTACATCATCATCACTGACCAGAGCCACACCCACCTGTTACATCATCATCACTGACCAGAGCCACACCCACCTATCACATCATCATCACCACTGACCAGAGCCACACCCACCTGTTACATCATCATCACTGACCAGAGCCACACCCACCTGTTACATCATCACCACTGACCAGAGCCACTCCCACCTGTTACATCATCACCACTGACCAGAGCCACACCCACCTATTACATCATCACCACTGACCAGAGCCACACCCACTTATTATATCATCATCACTGACCAGAGCCACACCCACTTATTATATCATCATCACTGACCAGAGCCACACCCACCTATCACATCATCATCACCACTGACCAGAGCCACACCCACCTGTTACATCATCATCACTGACCAGAGCCACACCCACCTATCACATCATCATCACCACTGACCAGAGCCACACCCACCTGTTACATCATCATCACTGACCAGAGCCACACCCACCTGTTACATCATCACCACTGACCAGAGCCACTCCCACCTGTTACATCATCACCACTGACCAGAGCCACACCCACCTATTACATCATCACCACTGACCAGAGCCACACCCACTTATTATATCATCATCACTGACCAGAGCCACACCCACCTATTACATCATCACCACTGACCAGAGCCACACCCACTTATGATATCATCATCACTGACCAGAGCCACACCCACCTATCACATCATCATCACCACTGACCAGAGCCACACCCACCTGTTACATCATCATCACTGACCAGAGCCACACCCACCTATCACATCATCATCACCACTGACCAGAGCCACACCCACCTGTTACATCATCATCACTGACCAGAGCCACACCCACCTGTTACATCATCACCACTGACCAGAGCCACTCCCACCTGTTACATCACCACTGACCAGAGCCACACCCACCTATTACATCATCACCACTGACCAGAGCCACACCCACTTATATCATCATCACTGACCAGAGCCACACCCACTTATTACATCATCATCACTGACCAGAGCCACACCCACCTGTTATATCATCATCACTGACCAGAGCCACACCCACTTATATCATCATCACTGACCAGAGCCACACCCACTTATTACATCATCATCACTGACCAGAGCCACACCCACCTGTTATATCATCATCACTGACCAGAGCCACACCCACTTATATCATCATCACTGACCAGAGCCACACCCACTTATTATATCATCATCACTGACCAGAGCCACACCCACTTATATCATCATCACTGACCAGAGCCACACCCACTTATTACATCATCATCACTGACCAGAGCCACACCCACCTGTTATATCATCATCACTGACCAGAGCCACACCCACCTATCACATCATCATCACCACTGACCAGAGCCACACCCACCTGTTACATCATCATCACTGACCAGAGCCACACCCACCTGTTACATCATCATCACCACTGACCAGAGCCACTCCCACCTATCACATCATCATCACCACTGACCAGAGCCACCCACCTGTTACATCATCACCACTGACCAGAGCCACTCCCACCTATCACATCATCATCACCACTGACCAGAGCCACCCACCTGTTACATCATCATCATCACTGACCAGAGCCACTCCCACCTATCACATCATCATCACCACTGACCAGAGCCACACCCACCTGTTACATCATCATCACTGACCAGAGCCACCCACCTGTTACATCATCATCACCACTGACCAGAGCCACACCCACCTGTTACATCATCATCACTGACCAGAGCCACACCCACCTATCACATCATCATCACCACTGACCAGAGCCACACCCACCTGTTACATCATCACCACAGACCAGAGCCACACCCACCTATCACATCATCATCACCACTGACCAATGGGAGTTCAGAGGTGTTTACCAGCCGGAACAAACTTTTCCAGATAGTTCACTTTGACGAGCTGTTTCAAACTCCAAACGAACTTTGTTTTGGCCTGATTTTATCTAAAATGACGTCACACCAGTTGGTTCTTCGAATTTGCTTGAACTACATCGTGGTCTTCAGGAGTTATAAAGGATTCTTGATTTCAGCTTGTCTTTCAAAAACTGCACTGTATTGATGTTTGATATTTGTGCTTTGCATGACTTTATCAGTTCATCCGTGTTAAATCATGTTTTCACCTTTAGTGTTAGTGTATAAGAAGCTTTACAGTGCAGTATGAGCATAAGTGTAGGATATGTGTGTATGTTGTGTCGTGTCCTGATGCTGTGTGTGTTCTGTGCGAGGTGAACGCGTGTGTGTGTGTGTGTGTATGTTGTGTCGTGTCCTGATGCTGTGTGTGTTCTGTGTGAGGTGAACGTGTGTGTGTGTATGTTGTGTCGTGTCCTGATGCTGTGTGTGTTCTGTGTAAGGTGAACGCGTGTGTGTGTGTGTGTGTATGTTGTGTTGTGTCCTGATGCTGTGTGTGTTCTGTGCGAGGGGAACGTGTGTGTGTGTATGTTGTGTCGTGTCCTGATGCTGTGTGTGTTCTGTGTGAGGTGAACGCGTGTGTGTGTATGTTGTGTCGTGTCCTGATGCTGTGTGTGTTCTGTGCGAGGTGAACGTGTGTGTGTGTATGTTGTGTCGTGTCCTGATGCTGTGTGTGTTCTGTGCGAGGTGAACGTGTGTGTGTGTATGTTGTGTCGTGTCCTGATGCGGTGTGTGTTCTGTGCGAGGTGAACGTGTGTGTGTGTGTATGTTGTGTCGTGTCCTGATGCTGTGTGTGTTCTGTGCGAGGTGAACGTGTGTGTGTGTATGTTGTGTCGTGTCCTGATGCGGTGTGTGTTCTGTGCGAGGTGAACGTGTGTGTGTGTGTATGTTGTGTCGTGTCCTGATGCTGTGTGTGTTCCGTGCGAGGTGAACGCGTGTGTGTGTGTGTGTGTATGTTGTGTCGTGTCCTGATGCTGTGTGTGTTCTGTGTGAGGTGAACGTGTGTGTGTGTATGTTGTGTCGTGTCCTGATGCTGTGTGTGTTCTGTGTAAGGTGAACGCGTGTGTGTGTGTGTGTGTATGTTGTGTTGTGTCCTGATGCTGTGTGTGTTCTGTGCGAGGGGAACGTGTGTGTGTGTATGTTGTGTCGTGTCCTGATGCTGTGTGTGTTCTGTGTGAGGTGAACGCGTGTGTGTGTATGTTGTGTCGTGTCCTGATGCTGTGTGTGTTCTGTGCGAGGTGAACGTGTGTGTGTGTATGTTGTGTCGTGTCCTGATGCTGTGTGTGTTCTGTGCGAGGTGAACGTGTGTGTGTGTATGTTGTGTCGTGTCCTGATGCGGTGTGTGTTCTG
Source organism: Squalius cephalus (assembly GCF_949319135.1). Classification (NCBI taxonomy): domain Eukaryota; kingdom Metazoa; phylum Chordata; class Actinopteri; order Cypriniformes; family Leuciscidae; genus Squalius; species Squalius cephalus. Next base: position 1,844,889 of record NC_137141.1, read on the forward strand.
TGCGAGGTGAACGTGTGTGTGTGTGTATGTTGTGTCGTGTCCTGATGCTGTGTGTGTTCTGTGCGAGGTGAACGTGTGTGTGTGTATGTTGTGTCGTGTCCTGATGCTGTGTGTGTTCTGTGCGAGGTGAACGCGTGTGTGTGTATGTTGTGTCGTGTCCTGATGCTGTGTGTGTTCTGTGCGAGGTGAACGTGTGTGTGTGTTGTGTCGTGTCCTGATGCGGTGTGTGTTCTGTGCGAGGGGAACGTGTGTGTGTGTGTGTTGTGTCGTGTCCTGATGCTGTGTGTGTTCTGTGCGAGGTGAACGTGTGTGTGTGTGTGTATGTTGTGTCGTGTCCTGATGCTGTGTGTGTTCTGTGCGAGGTGAACGTGTGTGTGTGTATGTTGTGTCGTGTCCTGATGCTGTGTGTGTTCTGTGCGAGGTGAACGTGTGTGTGTGTGTATGTTGTGTCGTGTCCTGATGCTGTGTGTGTTCTGTGCGAGGTGAACGTGTGTGTGTGTATGTTGTGTCGTGTCCTGATGCTGTGTGTGTTCTGTGCGAGGTGAACGCGTGTGTGTGTATGTTGTGTCGTGTCCTGATGCTGTGTGTGTTCTGTGCGAGGTGAACGTGTGTGTGTGTGTATGTTGTGTCGTGTCCTGATGCTGTGTGTGTTCTGTGCGAGGTGAACGTGTGTGTGTGTGTATGTTGTGTCGTGTCCTGATGCTGTGTGTGTTCTGTGCGAGGTGAACGTGTGTGTGTGTGTGTTGTGTCGTGTCCTGATGCTGTGTGTGTTCTGTGCGAGGTGAACGTGTGTGTGTGTGTGTATGTTGTGTCGTGTCCTGATGCTGTGTGTGTTCTGTGCGAGGTGAACGTGTGTGTGTGTGTATGTTGTGTCGTGTCCTGATGCTGTGTGTGTTCTGTGCGAGGTGAACGTGTGTGTGTGTGTGTATGTTGTGTCGTGTCCTGATGCTGTGTGTGTTCTGTGCGAGGTGAACGTGTGTGTGTGTATGTTGTGTCGTGTCCTGATGCTGTGTGTGTTCTGTGCGAGGTGAACGTGTGTGTGTGTGTATGTTGTGTCGTGTCCTGATGCTGTGTGTGTTCTGTGCGAGGTGAACGTGTGTGTGTGTGTGTATGTTGTGTCGTGTCCTGATGCTGTGTGTGTTCTGTGCGAGGTGAACGTGTGTGTGTGTGTATGTTGTGTCGTGTCCTGATGCTGTGTGTGTTCTGTGCGAGGTGAACGTGTGTGTGTGTATGTTGTGTCGTGTCCTGATGCTGTGTGTGTTCTGTGCGAGGTGAACGTGTGTGTGTGTGTGTTGTGTCGTGTCCTGATGCTGTGTGTGTTCTGTGCGAGGTGAACGTGTGTGTGTGTGTGTATGTTGTGTCGTGTCCTGATGCTGTGTGTGTTCTGTGCGAGGTGAACGTGTGTGTGTGTATGTTGTGTCGTGTCCTGATGCTGTGTGTGTTCTGTGCGAGGTGAACGTGTGTGTGTGTGTATGTTGTGTCGTGTCCTGATGCTGTGTGTGTTCTGTGCGAGGTGAACGTGTGTGTGTGTGTATGTTGTGTCGTGTCCTGATGCTGTGTGTGTTCTGTGCGAGGTGAACGTGTGTGTGTGTATGTTGTGTCGTGTCCTGATGCTGTGTGTGTTCTGTGCGAGGTGAACGTGTGTGTGTGTGTATGTTGTGTCGTGTCCTGATGCTGTGTGTGTTCTGTGCGAGGTGAACGTGTGTGTGTGTGTATGTTGTGTCGTGTCCTGATGCTGTGTGTGTTCTGTGCGAGGTGAACGTGTGTGTGTGTGTATGTTGTGTCGTGTCCTGATGCTGTGTGTGTTCTGTGCGAGGTGAACGTGTGTGTGTGTGTATGTTGTGTCGTGTCCTGATGCTGTGTGTGTTCTGTGCGAGGTGAACGTGTGTGTGTGTATGTTGTGTCATGTCCTGATGCTGTGTGTGTTCTGTGCGAGGTGAACATGTGTGTGTGTGTGTATGTTGTGTCGTGTCCTGATGCTGTGTGTGTTCTGTGCGAGGTGAACATGTGTGTGTGTGTGTGTGTTGTGTCGTGTCCTGATGCTGTGTGTGTTCTGTGCGAGGTGAACGTGTGTGTGTGTGTATGTTGTGTCGTGTCCTGATGCTGTGTGTGTTCTGTGCGAGGTGAACGTGTGTGTGTGTATGTTGTGTCATGTCCTGATGCTGTGTGTGTTCTGTGCGAGGTGAACATGTGTGTGTGTGTGTATGTTGTGTCGTGTCCTGATGCTGTGTGTGTTCTGTGCGAGGTGAACATGTGTGTGTGTGTGTATGTTGTGTCATGTCCTGATGCTGTGTGTGTTCTGTGCGAGGTGAACGCGTGTGTGTGTGTGTATGTTGTGTCATGTCCTGATGCTGTGTGTGTTCTGTGCGAGGTGAACATGTGTGTGTGTGTGTATGTTGTGTCGTGTCCTGATGCTGTGTGTGTTCTGTGCGAGGTGAACGTGTGTACGTTAAGTGTCGTGTCCTGATGCGGTGTGTGTTCTGTGCGAGGTGAACGTGTGTGTGTGTATGTTGTGTCGTGTCCTGATGCGGTGTGTGTTCTGTGCGAGGTGAACGTGTGTACGTTAAGTGTCGTGTCCTGATGCGGTGTGTGTTCTGTGCGAGGGGAACGTGTGTGTGTGTATGTTGTGTCGTGTCCTGATGCTGTGTGTGTTCTGTGCGAGGGGAACGTGTGTGTGTGTATATGTTGTGTCGTGTCCTGATGCTGTGTGTGTTCTGTGTGAGGTGAACGTGTGTGTGTGTATGTTGTGTCGTGTCCTCATGCTGTGTGTGTTCTGTGCGAGGTGAACGTGTGTGTGTGTATGTTGTGTCGTGTCCTCATGCTGTGTGTGTTCTGTGCGAGGGGAACGTGTGTGTGACCTGTTGCAGTAGCTCCAGAACTGCTCGTTCAGGTAAGCCCGATGGCTGTGGTCGTCTCCAAACGAAGCTTTGCTCTCGATCCAGTGAACGATGTGGCCATCAACAGCTGTGGAGAAACACAACACCTCTAACCGGCTGATCTCAAGAGCGGGTTCACCAGGAGACTTCACCATAACCAGTGTTTAAACAGAGAGAGCGATTAGCAGGCTAACAAACACAAACTACAAGACATTTTTAGTCAAATGTCAGATTATTTTCAGGCAAAACTGATTTGATGAGACATCGTGAACAAAAGTCCAATTAAATTGACAGTAAACGACGTCAGCCAGATGCTGGTCACTGTACTGGTTTAAATGGTCCTCAGGTGAAAAGCATAAGCAGAGCTCACCGATCGGCACCTCCAGAATGATGTCGGGGGTTTTGTCGTAGCCTTTGGCCCGGAGCTGGTTCTCATCTGTACAGAAAGACATGTTTAAACTCAATGCTCCATCTCTTTGACCCTCAGAACTGAACGGTCTGTTTTTGGGAGAATGTCACACATTTGTTGTCATGTTCAATGTAGTGTTTATCAGCTCCAGCCTTCAGCAAGAGCTCATTTACACGGCAATCCCTCTCCACTTTACCCACAATTCAAGTAAATCTGTTTCACTGATATTGAGTTCATTGCTGTAAAAAATAAAGCAAATTATTTGTACTTATAGCTTAATGATTTTACCCATGACAAACAAAAGAAATATTTCCTAAAATTGTGACACACAGGTAGTGACATCACTTGGAACTTTTCATTGCATTGTGGGAAGAGAAGTATATACACCGATTTCATATGGACCCACACTAACGGCAGCACTTTACGACATGCCCTCATAATTTGTTAACATTTGTCTTAACAAGAACTAACAATAAACAATACTTCTACAGCATTTATTAGTTTTAGCTAACAACATTTACTAGTGCATTTCTAAGATCATCTGCATCTGTTAACATTAATGCACTGCGAACTAACATGAACATTTGTATTTTGCACATTTGTAACAAACATCAACAATAAAGGTTAAGAAAATGCTGTAAGAATCTATTGCTCATCTTTAGTTCATTTTAGTTAATGCATTAATGTTAACAAACAAGAAATTGTTAGGTGTTACTGCTAGTGTCCAGAGTTAAAAATGCAAATTCACATAAATCTGGCCTTTAAACTGTATTTAGTCGAGCCACAATTTCAGCAACAGAGATAAAATACAAAACTTCAATAAAACAAATAAAATACAAAAATATACAAACTTCATAAAAATCAACAGAAAATAAAACAGCGGACTGAGTTTCAAACCCTATTTTACACACTATTCTGAATTCATTTTCATTTCTAAGCAATGTACACTGTTAAAAAAGTTATTAATTTAGTCGAACTTCGGTTGATTTCGTACCCTATTAATGAGAAGCGGCTAAAGCTAAACCCGCGTGATATTGTGGAAGATTCAGTGGACGATCAGGGTTTGGGTTAGTTCAATAATCAGTGTTTTAGAACTGGGAAGAGTGATTTCAGGTCTAAAAGTTAAAGTCTTTCATAGTACATCAAGCTATTATTGCAATATTTATTTTGATTAAATGGTTTCCTCATGATTTAAAACACTTCCCTACAACAATCCACTGAAGGCACACACATGACCTCGGTCACCGCAAACAAAGCAAAGTCATCTGAAGACTGGAGAGCAACAGAAGCCGCTTCATCTGTGAAATGTTTGCTGGCACTGCACAAACGTCTGGGATGGTGATGGAGGGTGTGTTGTATCAGTGTCCTCAGCCATTGTCCTTGAGTCCTGGTGAAACACCTGATTTCTCCATTAAATCACAGCGAGCCGGTCATTCCGTGTCCAGTCGAGCTGAACCGCTACAGGGCGTGAGGGCGAGGGTCTGTCCACATGGTCACGGTGTGAAGATCATCTTCGTACATCACCTTTGATGAGAATTAATGAGCTGTCTCAGAATCCATTCATCAGGCCATGTGACCCACGAGCCCAAAGACCCTCGGACGGGTCAGAACGGGTCACACCCGAATCCTTCCTCAAGAAACGCGTGACACCAACGCATCATTCAAGAACACTAGGGGTACAGTATATTAATCATGTACTGCTGCACTTCTTTAAAGTGGAAATCCAGCTTTTAATGTTGTTTATGTGTCTATGTGGTGTTTTTAATATGCTTTAAGACAAACCATGTGTAAGTTCATAAGTCGACACCATTGCTGAGTATTTCCTCCTTAAAACTGCAGTGAACCAAAGACAGTCTCAAAAACACGCTTTGAAATCGCTATGGATAGCTATGATGTGGATGAGCTAGCCTCCGCTAGCCTGCTAACTAACATTACGGTATTGATGTAGTGTTTACTGGAGCTTTTGTGAGACTGTTCATCGCCCCTTAAGGGGAATTAACTATGGTTTTGTGATCGATTACTGTTTGTATTATAATAGTTTTCCAACAAATATGATTAAATGGTGGATAACATCATATCTACAGGAAAATTGCAAAAAAAAAAACATACCACTCTGAAACATCCTGTGAAATCAGTGTTTGAATTATGTTCAGCACAATCCTCTTGTTCGTTAACATTGTCAGGGTCTGAATTGGGCTCGAAATGGTTTGAAATTGATGCCATCGTTAATATTTACATCTGAGTAGAGCTCGCGGTCATGAACACGCTCCCAAACACACGCTAAGTGCTGTCAATCACAACACACTGGGCCAGCTAACCAATCACAGCACACTTCATATTTCGAGGGAGGGGCTTCATAGAAAATGACTGTTTTGAAATGTTTTTTGAACAATCAAACATGAAAACATGTTCTAGTACACCCCAAAAACAAAACAAGACTTCCTAAAAGGGCATAGTAGGACCCCTTAAATAAAAACAAACAAACAAGCAAAAGTGTACACAGGGAAGCAGATGCAGTCTAACTTAAACTCAGTAGAGGCTTACCTAGAAACGACAGGTTTCTCTCTCTGAGCTTGTCTCGTAGAATATCTTCATGTTCCAGACCGATGGCACTGTGAGAACATGGTTAAGGACGTACTGGAAACAAACTTCACAAAACCCCTCATTTATGGCAATCAGAAACAGTTGTGCGCTTTAATTTGTGTGCTCTCTTCTCATTTCTCATGGAAATTGCAGTGAAAATTTGGACGGTCAACTTTTACAAGCCCTTTTCTAAATGTTACCTGTGCCTGGTTGCCATGGAAACACGTAGACAGCTGAGCGGGGTTGCTGTGGTAACAGCAGAAAAAATGTGTGTTTTGTTGTAATATGAAGAGTGAGACAAACCTCTCTGACCTGAGGATCATAAACACGGTCACGACACAGATCTGTCTGCACAAAGCTCAACATCACAATGGCAGGGTGTTGCTAAGGTGTTCTGAAGGGGTTCTAGGCTGTTCTGAGTGGTTGACAGGGTGTTGCTAGGGTGGTTACTATGGTATTATGAGTGGTTGCTAGGCGTTTTCTTCCTGTCTGGTGAGGAAAAGAGTCTGAGTGATCTTCTGGTCTGTAGATGTGTCTCGGGTTCTTCCTTCAAAGAACATCTGTGGGATTTTTTTCTTTTTCTTTTTTACTTGTTTTCTATTCCAGCAAGTGAAAATTATACGCCTGATCACTTTTATTAAGTAGCAGAACTCTCCTCAACAACACACATGATTTGAGGAATCTTTCATGTCCGCAGCACAAACACTGCACTTACATTGCACTCATTAAAAGTACTAACAACTTACTTCTAACTTCTGACCAAGGCTGTATCTCAATACTAGTTTTACTTGATCTTAGTGCTGCGTTCGACACTATAGATCAGAGGTGCCCAATCCTGCTCCTGCCGATCGACTGTCCTGCACAGTTCATCTCCAACCCTAATCAAACACACCTGAAGCAACCAATTAACGTCTTCCGGATCGCTTGAAAATGAAAGGCAGGTGTGTTTGATTAGGGTTGGAGATGAACTGTGCAGGACAGTCGATCGGCAGGAGCAGGATTGGGCACCCCTGCTATAGATCATAAAATACTCTTAGATCGACTACAAAACTACACTGGTATTCATGGACAGGCATTAAGCTGGTTTAGATCGTATCTATCAGACGGTTATCATTTTGTCTATTTAAACGAGGAAATATCTAAGATACGTCAGTAAACTATGGAGTGCCTCAAGGCTCTGTGTTCGGCCCTCTGCTATTCTCAATATATATGCTGCCACTTGGTAATATTATAAGAAAACATGGAATTAGTTTCCACTGTTATGCTGATGATACTCAGTAATATATTTCTTCACAACTAGATGAATTCTCTGAATAATCTAAGTTGACAGAGTGTGTTAAAGATCTAAAATATTGGATGACCAGTCATTTTCTTGTATTAAATTCAGATAAGACTGAGGTATTACTTATTGGACCAGAAACCTGTACACAGAATCTCTTATAATATAATCTAGAAGGATGTTCTGTATCTTCATCCTCTACAGTTTAAGACCTGGGTGTTATATTAGACAGCAACTTGTCTTTCAATAATCATATTTCATATGTTACAAAAACAGCCTTCTTCCACCTCAGAAACATTGCTAAGCTCTGGAACATGCTTTCAGTTTCTGATGCAGAAAAAATAGTTACTTACTTTATTACTGTAACTACTGTAATGCATTACTAGCTGGTGTTCCTTCATCCCCGATAAACAAGCAACAATTAGTCCAAAATGCAGCCGCTAGAGTTCTTACTAGATCAAGAAAATATATCATCTCTACACTGGTAACCTATTAAGTTCTGTATCGATTATAAAGTATTACTCCTGAATAGGGTTGCAAAATTCTGGGAATTTTCAAAGAAGGAAACTTTCCATGGGAATTAATGGGAATTTAAGGGAATTAACAGGAATTTATGGGAATAAACGGGAATAAACTGGGAATTTTCAAAGTTGAAGGTTGGCTCTTCATAGGGAACTTAAATATAGTTGAGGAAAGTATATTTTAGCATAATTTTGACTAAAACAAACAGATGCCATTCAGATACACTTGAATATCCATGCCATTCCTCAATCACATGCACATAGCACACTGCTTACTGCATGGCTATTGAGACCACACCCCCTACTGGCACTGTGCATGCCTCCATCACACGTACAGAAGCCCAAAGCACAAGATTATTGAAGGCACACATTTGAGCCTGTGGACTAAACAAAGTGAAGTAAGTTTTGATGATATTATGGGGAAATATATTTATTAAATGTTTAAATTGCAAATATCACATACAAATGTATTCATCTAGTAGATAGCAAGCTGATAAGTTAGATGCTAAATAAGCTAGCATAACTTTATTTACCACATAAGTAGGGCCGGGTGGTATGACGGTATATATCGTTACCGAACTTACCGCGGAAGAAAATGTCAACCGTAACAGATTTTTTTATTCCGTGTATACCGCAACATGTAAATAAGTAGGTGTGGTTAACTCACGTGCAGCGTGCGCGAGACTGAGACACTGATATTTGTCAAAGAAACATGAAGAAAGACCAAGAGGATCCACAAAAGGAATTACGTTTTCAAAATTAACGTGATATTTTCGGGGGGGGGGGGAAGGTGCAGAAGTCAACTAGAGCAGTGCAGCACACTGAAAGTTTAGAGAGACGCACATGCTCGCAACGGGGCTTACTTGACAACAAGTTCATATATCAATATTCTAACGAATAGAAATAACCTTAATGTATCTCTCCGTCTCTTATGTGTACAGTTACTTTCAGAGTGGACGCGCAAGCGGTTGCCATGGTAATGAATATTTCCAAAATTCCCCAGCTTAACTTCCCATGGAAATTTACCGGAAACTTTCCGGAAATTTACCGGAAATTTTCCGCCCCTTTGCAACCCTACTCCTGAACTGTAAGACCCTAAACGGTGACTAGAGAGTATGTCAGCTCCAGTTTGGATCCAGCCTATTATGAAGACTTCACTAAGTGATTTGTATTGAATCTTAGAACTGTACATATCTGAAATGTTCACATAAATTGACACAGTTTCCTCTGATAACAGATCAGTCTAAATTGTAATGCAGACATGTGCATTTTCTGTAAAGCTGCTTTGAAACGATATGTATTGTGAAAAGCGCTATACAAAAAAATGTGAATTGAATTGAAGGCAACAGTATCATGTAAAACACAGCAGCCAAAACATCAGACAATAAACTGATAAACGTGTTCATGGTTTGATGGGTGGGTGGGTGTGTGTGTGTGTGTGTGTGTGTGTGTGTGTGTGTGTGGTGTGTGGTGTGTGGTGTGTGGTGTGTGTGACGGGGCGGTGCAGTGGGCGATACGATGAACCCACGCAGATGCAGAGAGTGAGTTAATGCTGACGCCTGAAAGAGCTGGTGGGGGGGGGGGGGGGATGGGGTTGAGTGACCACGGACAGACAAACCCTGTGACCCTTCACCCCTGACTACACACACACACACACACACACACACACACACACACACACACACACACACACACACACACACACACACACACACACACACACACACACACACACACACACAGTGAAGTGAAGAGTGTGTTTTCAGAAACGTGTGTAACAGAAGGTCATGTGCTTCGGTTGCATGCATCACATGTGACTTTTAACAAATTATCTCATTTTATTTTAAAATAAAAATCTTAGTGAAAAACTTATTACAGCAGTGTTAATTTAATTTGTTTTTTATTTTAATTCAATATTTAAAAATAGTCTCTTATAATAAAAATACTCTTATATTTTAAGTTTTCATGTACATTTTAGTTTAATGTATAGTATTTTCATTTTTGTTATTTTGTCATTTTACTTGATAAATGTTTAAGTTTAATTTATTTCTACTTCACTTTTAGTTGCCAAGGCAACATTTCTAATTATCATGTAAAGTTTTTCAACTAATATTTATTTTCTTTCATCTTTATTTCAATTAAATGGAAGTGTTTCAATAGTTTTGCACCACAACTAATTTCATTAACGCTTAAGCAGAAATTTAGTAACCAACTAGTCGACGAGTCCAATGATCTACCAAAACACAGTAGAAAACAGCCTGTAATAATTACAGTACAGTGTATCAAAGACACCTTCAGGTAAAGTGTAAATAAAGCGTGGTAATACCACAGTAAGACAGACACAATCACGTCCGGACGGGACTGTATTTCTCAGACGATCGTTGAGTTAGCCAAACATCACAGACTTTTCAGATTCGGACAGGATTGAAATCATGCAGTACGTCTGTGAAACATTCATTTCTCCAACATCCACTGAGAACTACAGACTTGAGTGTCATGAAATCTGATTAACCAAATGGTAAATGATCAACAAAATGAAATCATATGGATTCAGTCAAATTTGCTGGAAGTGAAATAAATGTGAGGAATGAAACTACATCATCCTTACGGTGATGAAGATAAAATCTGGACGTGCTAAAATATAATCCTGCATATGTGAGGAAACCACACACACACACACACACACACCTGGAGCGTGAGTTTTATGTCAGGTGAAGCTCGGCACATCTCGTCCCTGCGAACAGCTCCTCGTCAATTCCAGGCTTAAAGTTTTATGGGAAGGATACTGTTTGATGCAGTCGACCAGCGGTCCATAACAGCAGTCGTTTACTGTGCACTGAAAACAGAAGAAATATTACAGTCCCCTCAACATCCATTACAAACTCCCAGCATGCACTGCAGCGCTGACACACCGCACCGCATCAGCAGGCTGGATTCACACGAGAACATCCGAGTTCGTACAATTTACTAAGAATCTCCCAATGTGTCTTTGACCACAAACTAAAGACCTTTAGCAGATAAAACGAGTATAAAGAAGTTTAGGAATAACAGAGAAAATTCATCATTTAATTGTATACAGAGTCATTATTGGCAGACAGTCTTCCCCAACAATCATAACTTTTAAATCTCATTCGTGCTTGTTATGAGGTTTGATATGTTTATGTTAGGATTCTGACTAACTGTTAAGCCTCTGATTGGCCATTGCGATCACATGCTCAACAACCATGTCTGTGATTGGCTGCTATCATGCTCAAAGCTGCAAAAACACATTGTACTCTTTTAAAATTTAAAGTCCCCCTGTGGTGTAAATCCAGCTTTTAATGTTGTTTATGTGTCTATGTGGTGTTTTTAATATGCTTTAAGACAAACCATGTGTAAGTTCATAAGTCGACAGCATTGCTGAGTATTTCCTCCTTAAAACTGCAGTGAACCAAAGACAGTCTCAAAAACACGCTTTGAAATCGCTGGTGTTTCTGACGTCACAAACTACCTTGTAACCAATCAGATCAACGTGTGATCGTCAACCAGTGGATCTCTGAGCTGAGTGAGTGAGTGGAGGCGGGGCTCATTTGCATATTAATAGAACCGTGCATACTTAATGAGGCAAGGGTGTCGAGTTACATTCAAGATATTTTAAGGCATGAAGACTTTTTTCAAGGAAAACAACGTTTAAATATATCATTTTGGTGATCAAAGATGAGTTTTAAGGGATAAAATTATTGACTACAGGGGGACTTTAAGTATCGACTCTTGTACTTTTGACAACACTAGTAAAGAGAAATGTGAACATTTAGCTAAACATCTTAGTTCATTTTCAACAGAAGAAAGGAACAGAGAAACCGTGTGTTGAGTGCTAGTACCTGCTCGACGTGCTTGGCTAACAGCAGGTCAGGGATCAGATGTGGCTCGCGCAGCATGTTGTTGAGGACGAGTCTGGACGCTGCTGATGGAGACAGAAACACATGCGTTACACATTTCCAGATGAAAGGTCAGAGTTCAGCTGAATTTGAGCAGGAATCGATGAAGACGCATTACATTATTAAACTCCTACACCTGTAGTATTAATATGGGCTTGGTGTGGATGAGCTGCGTTATGCAGGATGAACAATTTACTCCATTCATGCTGCACTAACATTATAAATCAGCCCACAAGCCCCACGATTGATTCCCTATTACTCCAACATAAAATCATATTCAGATTTAATGGATTGAAGAGAGTATCCAGAGAGATTCATATGAGAGTAACACTGAGTGGATCAAACACTAGCCAGTGCATGATGGGAAATATGAGGCCTTGTTCGGCTCAGACAGATGGTGATGTGAAATAAATGATACTTCAAAGGCTGATAATCAAGTAGCATTTCATTTTATTTAATTATAATGTAAGGTTTGTGCACAATAAAAGCCATCATTTAGTGTTTGCATTGCCATTTTTCACCGTCCCGCCAGCAGGACGCCAGTTTACTTCACTATATTACAATCAAATCCTAATCTAATCATGACAAACTATATATCATTGGAAAGGTCTAAGACTCCTGAATAGATATTTTAACACTGTTTTTTGTTACTAATCATGTAGGAACAGTAATAGATTAATTTATGATAAGAGTGCACCTCAAAAAAATCTAGTTCTGGCCTTTGTCACAAAAACTCGATGCACACACTTTTAATAATTGAAACTTTGGTTTTCATGCTAAAAGTTAATAGTAAAACATATATTCTAGTATTTGTCCATGAAAATTTAATTTGTCCATTATAAAATAATATTATCCTCTAAAATATTATATTATATTTTTTTAGCGCCTATTTTAGTAATTATCATAAATTAGGTACCATTCGAAAGCTCCCGAAATCAGAATTCATCCTGTAAAAAACATTTTGAAATTGGACATTGCGTTACCATAGAAACAGTACTCTAAATTATTTGATCTGGCTCCTCCCTATTGGGAGTCGTCATGTTTCATAATTTATGATCAAAACCTTTTCTAATCTTGAAAGGTCTGAGCCTCAAAGTTCCATAATATGTGACAGAAGTGATATTTGGAGAGAAATGTCTTAATTTGTTACGGCAGAATGCATTAAATAAAATTCAATGGAATGTATGTCACCCGGTGGCTATATTTGGTACTACGCTTAAACAAAATCTCATGGATACTTACATTTTTGTGGAATCAACTTCAAATTTGGAACACAACTTCGTTAGACATTTTATAGTAATTTTATAGTAAAACATATTTTGTCAAATAAATATTTTATATAAAAGAAAAAAAAAATTAAGTACAGAATATTTGATTTATCGTAAATTTAAACTTCCATAGTTTTTTCATACTTTCATTTTTTGAAGCTTTCACTTCAGCAATAATCTATCTGCTGAGTGTCTTCTTTAAAACAAGACCAAACTTAGGTCCAAACAGAGATGGAGTCAAGACCAGACCAGGACTAGAATCTTTAAATTTAATAAACTAGAGAAATGCTGCATTCAATGCCACATCTGTTTCAAACACTTCATGCAGTAGATCAGTAGCCACTGCAGTCATTATTGGTTCATACCAGAGACTATAAACCAAGACCCTTGTTATCAAAAGTGGTCCAAGTTTGGCTTGTTAGAGTGCTTCTAAAAAGCCACTTTCTCCAATGAGAGCGGATCAAATTTGGCCACGTATTCTGGTTATATTAACGGGGAGGGGGGGGGGGGGGGGGGGGAGCCAGATGGATTACTTTTGTGAAGGATGCATGCACATTTTGGGACTTGAAGGAGGTGGACCCCATAACTTCACATTATAACCACTGAAAGATCTAAGACATTTTCTAAAATAACTGAAAATGTGTTCGTCTGAAAAATGATTGACATATGCATCTCGAACGGCTTGAGGGTGAGTAAATCATGGGTTAAATATCATTTTTGGCCGAACTATCCCTTTAAGCCTTAAAGTTGTGCATAATTAAGGGCGTGGCCACTTGAGTGACAGGTGGATTGCCGCTGATGTCACTACTAGCCGTTTGTCTGCTGTCTGTTAGCGTCACGTCACCTCAGCTAATCCGCCTCGCTGCCCATTTTCATTTCTCCGGGAGTGTTGTCCATCCGGAAGTGTTGTCCATCCGCGGGTGTTATACAGCTGCCAAGATGGCGACGGCCGGCTCCGCCCACTTTGGGCTTCAAAAACGCTCTTCAGAAACGTCAACGTAACGGACACTACGGCCATATTGTTTTCCAGTGTACGGACGGCACCTGAAGAACTGAGCTCTTCAGACTCATCACACACCCCTGTCATCACGTCTGCACACAAACACAATCCTCCCTCATTGGCTGCAGCTCAGAGGTTTGCTCTCTCTGTGTCGTAACAGCGAAACCCTGCTGGAGAAGAACAAACGCTAGCTCTTCTCTTTTTCATCCCCCTGTTGAAGGAGGGCAAAGCCAAGTCAGCAGTCTCTACACCGGCGGCGCCTTGTTTTCAGCTCATTTTTCTCCCAGATTGCTATACCTTCACACGCAGATCCATACGGTGCTCCGGCGCTCTGCTCGGCAATGAAGAGAGCTATATTTCCCCTTGAGTTAGGACACCTCATGACAAATGATAATGGATAATCAATAAAGCGGGAAATATGAGGCCGCAAACTTTATGAAGCCGGGAGACATATTACTCCCCAACAACACTCGTTTCCCTTAACAAAGTCACTACGCCGCTGCGCCTAATAATCTGAGGGAAAATCAAAGAAGCCGCAACCACATCAGCAATATTGGCAACTTATTCCACTTTAATGGCATTTTGATTGATTTTTTCCTCTTAATGGTACTTTTATAGATTTGATGCTGGTCCTGCAAAACAGCAGTGTGTAATAGAGCTCCCCGAAGGCAAACAGAGGCCATTAAAGCCCTTGTCTTACCAGCTCTCGTAATTGGAGGTTGACCACCATCGCATTTCACACATCACACAACACCACCTGCTTCACACACCCGGTCTGTCCATCCAAACGTCCATTTTCTGAGCGATGGGGTTACGAACAATCGTAAAAAAGGGGTGACCTTGCGGCTGACATTGTGGGGTTTCAGCCAAGCAGTGACCTGATGAAAATGGAGGCCGGAGAGATAATAAATCAGGCCACTTTTAAAATGAGTTTACTCTAACGCTCATTCATCACCGGGGCGTAATGCCATTTGCGGATCCGCAGCGAACAAACGGCGCAGTAAATAACAACAGAGCCGAAGATCTGCGCAGCATCAGCATACATTTATTAAAGACGCCTACCAACACAACACTGTAAACACACCGCGTATCTAATGTAATTGTCCCGTGTCGACATAAATTCAGACTGAGGCGTCCATATCAGAGGAGGGGAATATTAAAGAGGAAAGACGGGAGTTGTTCGGGAGCTGTTTACCAAAAACACAGCCACCTTTAACAACCTCTGATGAGATGATGAATGAGGCGGAGAAAAGCCACGCAACCTCTCTGGCAAGAGGAGAAACCATTATCAGACTCAGAAAAAACCTGGACGGAAGCTCATCGATCGTCATAAAAAAAATAACGGATGACAACCGTTATCGCCTCTGACGCTGATGAGCCCCAGAGCTTGTTTATTAATTAAAAATCCTTCTTCTTATGGTTATAATCAAGACGCCTCCCTCCTCCTCCACGGCGCTAGCAACGCAATCGTACATCAAACTTCATGATGCGACGCTCGCTGATAATGCGCCCCTGCTAAAGCTGATTTTCCATGATGAATCTGGGAGCATATAAATTGGCTAATATCTAAAAACATTTACAGATACTAGAGGAATGGAGTACTTGCGGGCCGTGATGGATGAGGCTGTTAGACGCCAGAGGACAGCTCTGCAAATCTCTGCCGCTGCCTAAAGCCCTCGTTTCATTTTCATATTTACTTCTTTAAACCCATCCTCCTCTCCTCGGCACACAGAGAGAGCAGGAGAAGCGTTTCGTCTGTGGTTTTATGAGCAGTGATGGTCCCAGTAGAGTTAGTGGGGCAGAACTGATCTGCCTCGGTCTGATTGTGTCTGATAGCAGGGATGGAGCTCGGCCCGTTTCTCAGCTCTGCAACGCCCCCATCCACGCTAGTAATTAGTATACGCTAGTAATTAGTATACTTGTCAAGGCAATGCTTACCTCACCGCCTCCTACAGCTGCTAATGAAGAGCCTGGATCTCATGATTCAACGGCTAGAATCATGCGCCCGATGCACTTACCCTCACAGTCACACTTCATCTTGAGTGTCTTTAACTACTATGTACTAACAATTAGTTATTTGATTCAATGCACTTATTGTGTACATACATCTTTTTACATTGTATTTAAAAAATACATGCATGTAATTAATTTCTGTAAGTACATCTATAATTACACCGTTGACACCTAAACCCACTATTACACCTCCACCAAACCTGTTTTATGAGGTGGATATGGGTGAGGTTAGTACAGGTTTTTACTAGTGTGTGTATTTATGTAAGTGAGGAGAGCAAGATAAAGTAAACTGTGACATATTATACCCAAATATTTTTCATACAGTGACTACCAGTAAAATGTATAAATATTTGGGACCAAAAATGATTTGGACACTTTAACCTGATCATGTTTTCTTAAGTGTTGTTTCTTTAATTGCTAATGCTCTTTTTACACACAGACTGAACAAAATGAAGCATTGCTTGGTCATTGGTTGAGCTAAACTGGTATTATCTAATTGTGTAGTTAAATTTAACAGCTGACAGATATTCAACATAATTCATGTGTGAGACAGTCTAACAGAAGGACGGACAAAACCAGCCAAATATCAACTGAGTTCTGCTCATATTTATTACCATTTTATAAACTATAGCGAATAAACTGTGATAATGTGAGAAATGTTGAAGGTGTGTGAATAAATTTTGGTTTGACTGATATATATATATATATATATATATATATATATATATATATATATATATATATATATATATATATATATATATATATATATATATATATATATATATATGCAAGTACATAGTAGTCAAAAACATCTAATATAAAGAGTGACCAAATAAGTTAATTTAACTAATGGACTGTAAAAAACGCTAGTTCCCTTAGTACATACACAGTGGAAAAACGCTAATAGACCTAAGAGGACAATTGAAATAATTTCATCGTAAATTAACAAATTTAAACAATGGAATATGTTCCCACAAATCCCTGCGCGAGACTGAATTTTGTGGTATTTTGTTCAAACAACTGTTTCTTGTTAGTGTTTATTAATTAGGTACATTTGAGTTTTATGTTACATCTTATGTTGTTTAATTAACGTTCATTGCATTATGACCATGATTGTGTTTTGTATTTGTGTGACACTATGTGTAACTTCTCTTTTAGTATTTACCTCAGCTTGTGGAGAAGCTACTTGTGATGAACTCTTTCACCGCCTTCTATAGTTTTCATTATAGTTAGTGAAATAGTGTTTTTTTTATTGTAATTAAAAAAATAATAATTATGCTACTGCACTACAGAATTCACAAATGTATTTTTTACAGAGTAGGGATGAGCATTATGACCCGAGTACTCGGAAACCAGGATTGTGTGACTTCTAAAATATACACACATTTATTTTTCTTGGGTTCTGATTGGTTAGTGCTATCCAGACCGAAAATGAAGCGAATCACTTTGACAATATTATGTTTTTGCGGTATATATCTAAATAATCGCATTTGGTTGAGTTAAATAACCCATTAGTAAAGCGCTTTAGTTTACTGGTGTTCATTCAGTCTTCAGATTCAGCAATGTTCAAGATTATTAATTATGACTGATGGTTATTCTTTATAATGCATCAATAACCCAGTGTTGTTTTTCAACAGTATGGTTTAATTATGTGCATGTGAAATCCAAAACAGGGCAAACGGTCAACTCATCTAATATCACATTACATGTTGGAGAAACACACGCTTGCTTTAAAAAAGATGCAGTTAAATCTCCCACTGCTTCTGTCAAGTCTACAGTATATACGCATTATTCACTGGATGCTCAAGCACATTAATGAAATTAAAGAAAAAGTGAAACAATCATCTCGTTTAGACATGATAACAGACGTCCAACCCAGAGCCACAAAACACCAAAGAGACTGGAGTAAAACGCAGCATTTGATGTGCTTTCTAGTGAAGTCGAGCCTTCAGAAGATCCGGCTGCCGTCTGGAGAAGACCAAGCATTACAGATGTTGATATCATATTCGATATGTGCTGAAAATGCCCTGAACGTATTGATTTATTTACATGCACATCCATCCGGCCTGCGCAGCACTGGAGCGGTCTGGGAGAACCCCGACACAACACTCACTGGAGAAAAGACTTCAGAAACAATTTCAAACTCTCTATTGATCCCGCTGAAGTGAGTGGATATATATTCAGCGTCCCAAAGGCACATTTTCTGTGTCTCTTAAATGCAAACGGGGAAGAAAGGAATGAAAGAAAATAAAAGATGGTGCACGAAGGCTGAGCGTCTGGTGTATATGAGGCTATTGATCCGAGCAGTGCGCTGGAAACACGGGGAATGATGGATGCGCTCGCCGACAGCTCTGGACAAACCTGTGAGCTAATGGCCACCTAAGACAATTATCCAGGCAGAGTTTCATCAAAGCAGCACATTACAAAAGTCTAATATTCACACAGGGAGAATCAGTGGTGAAGCAGGGAGACCATGAGCACAAAGGTTCACTGATAATCGCCATGGGGAAATCTCAGAGTAAAACTGGGAGCTTTGAATTTTTTTTTTTTACTCTTTTAAATCCTTTTATAAGTGTTTTAATTTTTCCTTGCTTTTATTTTGTGATTATTTTAATTCCTTTGTGTGTAAAGCACTTTGAATTACCATAGTGTATGAAATGTGCTATATAAATAAACTTGCCTTGGTCTGGCGGGGCATTGGACGAAAAATAGACGGCACTTTCATTTGAATCTACGGAGAACGGAAAGGTTGAGCCTCTGGAAAATGATCAGGAAGATTATACAGAGAACACTCTTCTCACAGAGAGTACCTGAAAACCATACTTGAGTAAAAGTGCAGATACCTTACAGCTGAGATTACTCCATTACAAGTCACCAATTTTAATACAACTTGAGTAAAAGTCTATTTTATTTTACTCATACTGAATGAAGGCTCAAAAATGCACCTCGACACCTTAGAGACATGCCAGTGAAAATAAACAAATGATTTGTAAGATGAGAAAAAAAATCTAAATAAAACTGAACACCTGAATATTGCGATTAATAAAGGTGGACACAACAGCCTCTTAAATGTCTACAATCTCTCAAGTCTCAAGGCCATAAGTAAACCAATATCCTTCAAAAAGGTCTAAATGATATAGTGGATAAATAAAATACTGGGTAACACTTTATTTAGATAGTCCACTTTAGACATTCTACTAACTATAAGTAACTTTGCAGCTACATGTCAACTAACTGTCATTAGAGTATCAGTAGACTGTCTGCTTAATATCTGCTAACACTTTATTGTGATGTTCCTCCAACAGACATTCTACTGACTATAAGTATATTTGCAACTACATGTCAACTTATTCTCCTAACCCGAACCCTAACACCTAACCATAACCTATCAGTCTACTGACAGTCTACTACAGCCTTCTAATACAGCCTTCTAATAATGAGAGATAGTTGACATGTAGTTGAAAAGTTACTTATAGTTAGTAGAATGTCTAAAGTGGACTATCAAAATAAAGTGTAACCAAATAATGTTAAGTAAAATATTAAATAAAATCTACTAGCAGTGGATGTGCTGGTTTCGGCCTCATCTCCTAAATCCAACACCTGTGATTCAGCCACTAGCTGCTAATGCACTCGCATTCGTGTAAAGCAGCCTTGTGTACAAGTTTGGGTGAGTAAAGGCAAAACACACTAGATATAGTTCCTTCAATGCCCTTAGACGGTGATACCGCTTCTTTATAGCAAACTGCTGCAGAAAAAGTTAGGAGCCATGCAAAATGTAATTGCATTATTTAAAGGGGTGGTATAATGCCCTTTTCACAAGATGTACAAAAAGTATTTGATGTCCCCAGAGTGTGTATGTGAAGTTTTAGTTCAAAATACCCCACAGATATTTTATATAGCATGTTAAAATTGTATATTTTTGAGGGTGAGCAAAAACACACCGTTTTGTGTCTGTTCCTTTAAATGCAAATGAGCTGCTGCTCCCGGCACAGGGGGCGGAGCTACAACAGCTTGCACTCACACATGAAATCATAATCAACCACCCCTTTAACACTAATGTATTGGAGTCAAAAATGTACTCAAGTACAGAGTAAAAGTTGCTAATATATTTGATACTCAGTAAAACTACAAAGTAGCCAAAAAGATACTTAAGTACAGTAACTAATTACATTTACTCCAATACTTTACACCACTGTCTCAACACTATGAAAATTGAACCGAAAAAGCTTTGTCCTATGATTATATATATGGAATTCAATTTCAAAACAACTCAGTGTATAATCACACACTGTAAACCACTTCATTAGGCATTACAACCTTTTTTATTCATGTGAATATCTGTCTGATATGGACACTGTTAAGAGTAAATCCCGTTACTGAAAACCAGCTTTGTTACAGTGAACTAAAACTACAACAACCATAAAAAAAAAAAAAACACTTTCATTACTTGCAATAAAATAAACATTAACTAAATTAAAATATATAAAAATAAACTTCAGCTAGTCAAATAAATGCAGCCTTGATGAGCAGAAGACATTTCTTTCAAAAACATTAAAAATAGTAATGTTTCCAAACTTTTGACCGGTACTATACACACACACACACACACACACACACACACACATACACACACATACACATATACACATATACACATATACACATATACACACACACACACACACACACACACACACACATATACATACATATATATTCATATATATTCACATTTATATTCACATTTATATATATGAATATATATATATATTCATATATATTCACATTCACATATATATATATGTTCAGTATGCTAACCGCTGTAGTATAGTGAGCCGCTGCTGCTGGTGAGGGGATACGGGTGAGGATAGTACAGGGTTGGTGGTGTGGGGAGGGTTAAGGGTTAAGGTGTAGGAGTAGGGTCAATTATACGTGTACTTACAGATATTAATTACATGCAGATATTTTTAAAAATACAAATACAGTGTAAAAACATGTACACAATAAGTGCACTGAATCAAATGGTTAAACGTTAGAACACAGTAATTATAGACACTCAATATAAAGTGGGGCCAAAAGCTCTTTATACTTCAGAGGGACTGAAATATTAGCGTGTATGTTTCTGTCCACTGTTTTTCTACGCACAATGTTTTCATGCCTGAGATATGAGCTTCATTCGGCGTTATCACAGTATTTTGCCTGCATTGGCCGAAGCGTCTCTGGCGGTCAGTGAGGTCTTCTGGAGCTGGTGTTTATGTATAATCAGAGGAGTGTTGTGTGCTGCTTCTACACACACACACACACACACACACACACACACACACACACACACACACACACAGCCAATCAGGAGCGTTTGGACAAGAGCTGGATAAGAGCATCCAGAGTAATCACACACTTCACACTGACATACGACTGCATGCACTGGAGTCTCTCTCTCGATTAAACCCACGACACGTGCCTGTGACGCGCTGAGATTCTCTCTGTGTGTGTGTGTGTGTGTGTGTGTGTGTGTGTGTGTGTGTGTGTGTGTGTGTGTGTGTGTGGGGGGGGGGAGAGGAAGATGGCGGACGCTGTGTATAAACCAAGCGTCACCAACTTCTGCTCAAATACTGGTGCTAAAACACACACAAACACACAGCGCAGAAACACTATGATATCTGTCAGCAAATGCATCTTTATGCTGTGGATCACAGATTTCACTTGAAGCATTTACAGACAAAACAGTCCAGATTTTATATTTTGACCATGAACCAGCCATAAAAAAAATAATTGTTCACACAAAAATAATCATCACATATTGATATTGGCTAAAACATCTATATTGTCCTCCACAAATACACCGACACCGATACAGCACATCCAATAATTATCTGTTCTCACCCATATTGGACAAAATGTCTATTGGTGCCAGCAAAAACACCACAGACACTAATACTAATACTAACTATGAGTTACCTAGACTCGAATAGTCTAATCTGTGCCACTACAGTTTCTTAATGAATCAAAAACATTTGAAAACGTCTCATAATAACAGAAAAGGAACTCTAATGTTGTTTTGCACCAT
The DNA here is from genome assembly GCF_949319135.1 of Squalius cephalus. Classification (NCBI taxonomy): domain Eukaryota; kingdom Metazoa; phylum Chordata; class Actinopteri; order Cypriniformes; family Leuciscidae; genus Squalius; species Squalius cephalus. The sequence goes on from NC_137141.1 coordinate 1,866,825, forward strand.
TGCTTTGGCAAAGTATCTGTCAAACTATCTCAAATCAAAAGTGCGATAAGGCTTTGTGTCCTTAACAAATCACGACTGCGATTTAAAGAAGTATATAGTCTATATAAGTATATAGTCTGTTTGTGCTGTGTATATAGTCTGTATATAGTACTGTATATAGTATACAGACACACAGCAGTGTGTTTGATGTGTTCGCTGGGTCTCGGGCAGAAGAGGCTCAGGATAGTGAGTTATTAATAACAGTGTTTGACTGTGTGTGTGTGTGTGTGTGTGTGTGTGTGTGTGTGTGTGTGTGTGTGTGTGTGTGTGTGTGTGTGTGTGTGTGTGTGTGTGTGTGTGTGTGTGTTCTCTGGTTAGGGAGTAACGCTGTACTCACGCACTGAAGGCTCACACTCCTGCAGAAAACACTCCAGGATCACACGGGCCAGGAGAGCCGGGGACAGGTCCACCTGACACACACACACACACACACAGAGAGAACTCATGAACACAGCTCTGAGGATCATTACTGACGGAGTCTTTACATCTCATGTCCACATTCAGAGCAATGACTCCTGAACCATCAACAACCCCTTTATCAAAATTACAACGATGATTTCATTCATTGTGGTTAAAAAAAAAAAAAAAGAGAATCCTACCATTTAATTACCTACCATTTAGGTCCCATAAAAAATAAAAAAGTAAATTGTCTATATCATATAATGGTAACACTTTACAAATTAGGTTTATTAGTTAACATTAGATAATGTATTAACTAACACAAACTAACAATGAGCAACACATTTGTTGCAGTATCATTGTTTGTTCATGTTAGTTCACAGTGCATTAACTAATTTTAACAAATACAACCTTTGATTTTAAATGTTGAAATTAATATTATCTAAGATTAATAAATCCTGTAGAAGTATTGTTCATTCTTAGTTCATGTTAATAACTAAGGTAGTTAACTAATGAACCTTGTAAAGTGTTACCCATATATCATATCATATGATAACAGAAGTAAATAATATTATTTATTTAATTTTGAAAAATGTTATCGGTTGAAAATCGAAACAAAAGAATATTATTTTTTATACTTATGTAGTCAAATTCTATATTCATTAACAAAAATTCATTAAAGCAATACCTAGGTTTGCAGAAATACTAATATGACTGTATGTATTACTGTATTAATATATACAGTAAAACTGCATTTCTCATTAGTAATAGTGTGAGTTCTTCCTTATGCATTTATTTATTTTTAATTACCCTTTTCCTGTTTGTATATTATATTAGTTTTTTGCTTCAATGTAATTTATGAAATTACTCTTCAGCGTTTAAAAAAAAAAATCTTTTGTATGCTAAATAGTTTGTGGGTTGTGTATAAAACAAATTTTCTTCCCAATTTGTACACAAATTATTGTGTCGATTGCATTCATCAAGCTCAACCATTAATCCCTTTTCTTAATGTGAAATTTCAATTTCATTCATATTTTATTTTATAAAAAAGGTCATTTTTATGTTCAGTTTTTAAGCAAAAATTACATTTTACTCTATCTGGTAAAATAAAACCACTCATTTGAGGTTGTGAATTTAATCACCTAATTTTAGTAATAAAAATAATGACTTGTTTTTAACGGTTTAAACCCCCATTCTGTCCCCTAGTCATGGAAACTGTTACCGTAACGAGAGATGGAGATGGGAAACGGTTTCTCTCTGAACATCAAATTTTATACGAGTTTTATACGCATTTCAATATAACACAATGACACAAAACATTCCTAATAATGGTTATGAAATCAGTGCATAACTAGCTATGTTTCCATCCACCTGTTTTTATGTGCATTTTTGGATATCGTATAAAAAAACGCTGGATAGAAACGCCAAAATATGCATCAATTCTAAAAAAAAAAAAAATGTATTATCCGATAATAAATTCCTCGAAGCGCACCAGAAAAAGACATGTGACTTTGCAATGGGATGGCATAACTGGACTAACTGGTCAAAATTAATTTATTATATACAAAATGATTATACAGTGTCTTCTCCTGCAGCAACCTCCATTTTTCTTAGTGATATTTAGTGGCAGTTTATGAGGAAGTGATGATTTTGTTGTCTTCGGCTCACTGGATGGAAACGCTGCTTTATTCGCAAATGTTTTATGTGATATTTGATGCAAATGCTGTATGCGCATAAGTTAAATTCACAACTTTGGATGGAAAGATAGCAACTGTTGTTAGTTTATAGCATGCATGTGACGGGCCAACCTATTCTTAAATTCCCCCTGTGGTGTAAATCCAGCTTTTAATGTTGTTTATGTGTCTATGTGGTGTTTTTAATCTGCTTTAAGACAAACCATGTGTAAATTCATAAGTCGACAGCATTGCTGAGTATTTCCTCCTTAAAACTGCAGTGAACCAAAGACAGTCTCAAAAACACGCTTTGAAATCGCTGGTGTTTCTGACGTCACAAACTACCTTGTAACCAATCAGATCAACGTGTGATCGTCAACCAGTGGATCTCTGAGCTGAGTGAGTGAGTGGAGGCGGGGCTCATTTGCATATTCATAGAACCACGCATACTAAATGAGGCAAGGGTGTCGAGTTACACTCAAGATATTTTAAGGCATAAAAACGTTCAAATATGTCATGTTGGTGATCAAAGATGAGTTTTAATGGATGAAATGATTGACTACAGTGAGACTTTAACATCAGCATTGAAAGAGTTAATACATTTTTACTCGACTCAGTATTCACGCGGCGAGAGATACTTTACGATACGAAAGACCTCAATCCGAATGTCACAGAAGAGCAGAGAAACTTCAGGGAAAGAAAGCCTCTAAAACTGCGAAAGCAGGATGAGGATCTGGCCGGGTTACAGCGAGGCCTGGGAGCGTGTGCAGGGAAAGAGAAGGATCTGGCCGGGTTACAGCGAGGCCTGGGAGCGTGTGTAGGGAAAGAGAAGGATCTGGCCGGGTTACAGCGAGGCCTGGGAGCGTGTGCAGGGAAAGAGAAGGATCTGGCCGGGTTACAGCGAGGCCTGGGAGCGTGTGTAGGGAAAGAGAAGGATCTGGCCGGGTTACAGCGAGGCCTGGGAGCGTGTGCAGGGAAAGAGAAGGATCTGGCCGGGTTACAGCGAGGCCTGGGAGCGTGTGCAGGGAAAGAGAAGGATCTGGCCGGGTTACAGCGAGGCCTGGGAGCGTGTGTAGGTAAAGAGAAGGATCTGGCCGGGTTACAGCGAGGCCTGGGAGCGTGTGCAGGGAAAGAGAAGGATCTGGCCGGGTTACAGTGAGGCCTGGGAGCGTGTGCAGGGAAAGAGAAGGATCTGGCCGGGTTACAGCGAGGCCTGGGAGCGTGTGCAGGGAAAGAGAAGGATCTGGCCGGGTTACAGCGAGGCCTGGGAGCGTGTGCAGGGAAAGAGAAGGATCTGGCCGGGTTACAGCGAGGCCTGGGAGCGTGTGCAGGGAAAGAGAAGGATCTGGCCGGGTTACAGCGAGGCCTGGGAGCGTGTGCAGGGAAAGAGAAGGATCTGGCCGGGTTACAGCGAGGCCTGGGAGCGTGTGCAGGGAAAGAGAAGGATCTGGCCGGGTTACAGCGAGGCCTGGGAGCGTGTGCAGGGAAAGAGAAGGATCTGGCCGGGTTACAGCGAGGCCTGGGAGCGTGAGCAGGGAAAGAGAAGGATCTGGCCGGGTTACAGCGAGGCCTGGGAGCGTGTGCAGGGAAAGAGAAGGATCTGGCCGGGTTACAGCGAGGCCTGGGAGCGTGTGCAGGTAAAGAGAAGGATCTGGCCGGGTTACAGCGAGGCCTGGGAGCGTGTGCAGGGAAAGAGAAGGATCTGGCCGGGTTACAGCGAGGCCTGGGAGCGTGTGCAGGGAAAGAGAAGGATCTGGCCGGGTTACAGCGAGGCCTGGGAGCGTGTGTAGGGAAGGGGAAGGATCTGGCCGGGTTACAGCGAGGCCTGGGAGCGTGTGCAGGGAAAGAGAAGGATCTGGCCGGGTTACAGCGAGGCCTGGGAGCGTGTGCAGGGAAAGAGAAGGATCTGGCCGGGTTACAGCGAGGCCTGGGAGCGTGTGCAGGGAAAGAGAAGGATCTGGCCGGGTTACAGCGAGGCCTGGGAGCGTGTGTAGGGAAAGAGAAGGATCTGGCCGGGTTACAGCGAGGCCTGGGAGCGTGTGCAGGGAAAGAGAAGGATCTGGCCGGGTTACAGCGAGGCCTGGGAGCGTGTGCAGGGAAAGAGAAGGATCTGGCCGGGTTACAGCGAGGCCTGGGAGCTTGTGCAGGGAAAGAGAAGGATCTGGCCGGGTTACAGCGAGGCCTGGGAGCGTGTGCAGGGAAAGAGAAGGATCTGGCCGGGTTACAGCGAGGCCTGGGAGCGTGTGCAGGGAAAGAGAAGGATCTGGCCGGGTTACAGCGAGGCCTGGGAGCGTGTGCAGGGAAAGAGAAGGATCTGGCCGGGTTACAGCGAGGCCTGGGAGCGTGTGCAGGGAAAGAGAAGGATCTGGCCGGGTTACAGCGAGGCCTGGGAGCGTGTGCAGGTAAAGAGAAGGATCTGGCCGGGTTACAGCGAGGCCTGGGAGCGTGTGCAGGGAAAGAGAAGGATCTGGCCGGGTTACAGCGAGGCCTGGGAGCGTGTGCAGGGAAAGAGAAGGATCTGGCCGGGTTACAGCGAGGCCTGGGAGCGTGTGCAGGGAAAGAGAAGGATCTGGCCGGGTTACAGCGAGGCCTGGGAGCGTGTGCAGGGAAAGAGAAGGATCTGGCCGGGTTACAGCGAGGCCTGGGAGCGTGTGCAGGGAAAGAGAAGGATCTGGCCGGGTTACAGCGAGGCCTGGGAGCGTGTGCAGGGAAAGAGAAGGATCTGGCCGGGTTACAGTGAGGCCTGGGAGCTTGTGCAGGGAAAGAGAAGGGCTTTGAAGGAGGAACATGCGAGAGCTGCACACCTATGGCTCGACTCACATCTGCACACTTCATCGCACAACTCACCGCGATCTCTTCATCACAGCTGCAGGAATCACGGAGTACGCCAATGCTTATGTCACAAAGGGAATGAACAGATCTGCACACCTGTTTAATTGTCCATGGTGCGTCTGATCACTTTGAATGGTTGCACTCCTCAACACTTAGTCAATGCTGCAAACATGCATTATTTTCCTGTTATCGCTGTAAAGCTGCTTGGAAACACTCTGTAATGAAGCGCTGTAGAAATGAAGCTGATCTGACTGCACTCGCACTAGTCTCGGCTGACTTCACAATTATTTACAAAAAAAGATGTTATCTGCACATCTGATATCGTAAAAGAAAATAAAAAAATAAAAATAAAAACTTTTTAAAATTTTACATTATTATGCAACACGGCAGATAAATGCTATTACAAATAAATTGTTCAATGTTAGTTCATTTTAGTTCATGCTTTTAATTACATTAACTTATTGTTAAGTGTCACTAAATACTCCAATAATCCTTGTTTTATTTACCAAATTTAATTTTTAATAATTAATTTTTAAAGGATTAGTTCACTCTTTTTCTTCTTTCTTTCTTCAGTGGAAAATAAATAAGGTTTTTGAGGAAAACACTCAAATGCTGGTCTTGCACTCGCTGTGATGCGCCACACATTACGTAATCAGGTTGAAAGGTCAAGCGTGACGAAGGCGGAAGAACCGACCCAGTGTTTACAGAGAGAACGTGCAAAGACAAAGACAAACGCCATTTACAAAAAAATAAAATAAAAGGTAAAGCAACGATGTCGGATGATTCTGAAGTTGGAGGAGAAAATGAGATGAGAGTTTTTCACCCTATCCTATATTTCTGACCCGAAACACACGTGACCTTTCAACCTGAGCACGTAATGTGTGTCGCATTGAAGCTAGTGCAAGAGGAGCATTTGTTGTTAAAAATATATAAATGTTTATACAGAAAATCACATTTAGTCTGTCTGACTCTGAAAACGACACACTGATGGACTCGCATCTGTTCTGAGGAGGAGACAGCTTTCATCATCAGCTTCAGTCTCTGAAACACATCATCAGCCTCACGTGTCATCCGCACATGAGGACACACACACACGACACTGAATAATGACGTCTGCGTGAGGTTTCCCTGCTTCATTCAGGTGCTCGTCCTCGTCGTTCTCAAATTAATCATGAGTGGATCTCTCTTCTGAGACGCGTGAGTAACGTTAGCGAAGCTCCGATCACATTCATCATTCTCTAATCACGCTGAGACACACACTGGGATCAGTCTGCGGGACTCGAGTGTGTGTGTGTGTGTGTGTCAGGTCATGGATGGGCGATGCACTCACATGCACAGTAATACTTCTCATCAGTTGTTATAGTGTAGCTCATCTGGCGATATATACTGACCCATAAAGCACTACGACTACAGCAATTAGCAGAGAGCGCAGAGTAAACGCGAAGGAGTGCATGAACTGAGTCATGTGACACGCGTGAGGAAGACCCTTCCAGTCCTTCAACAGCAGACTCACAATCACTCTGAACTCAATCAAGGATCAGACTGTGTCAGAAATGATCATGTAAATCATGTAATGTAGATCATGTAAATCATGAAATCATGTAAACTTCTGCGTGTTGAGTGCGTCTGACGTTCACAGCGACGCCGGACACTGACACCAAACTTGTCACAAGGATTCGATTCCATTTGATTCAATTCTGATTTGAATTGATTTGATTTGATTTGGATTCACTTGGATAAATATCAGGTACAGTAAATGTCAACTTTTCTCTTTCTCTGAACTAATGCTATATACAGGAACCGTTTTACTGTAATATTACATTATAAGATTAACAACTGCTTTGCATTTGTACAATCTCACCTGGTCTATAATGTCACACTAGGCAAAAATCTGTTCTGACCTTCCTTGCCTGTGTCTGGTGATGTGGTTATCTGCAAACTTGAATCTAACTGAAGGAAGTTTTTTTTTTTTTTTTTTTTTGATGTGTAGTTGTGTTTGGTCCTGTCCTGTGATTGTATTGTCTATCTGTCTGAAAATCTGAAAATGCTACAATAAATATAATTAAAAAAAAATTAAAAACAAATATAATAAAAACTGCTTTGCATACTAACACTTACATTTTTTATATAATAATAATAACATAACTTTTTAATTACTTAATGATGTTACTCCAATTATTTAAAAGGTGGCTGTCATAAACGCTTGTTTTCATGACTGATTCATTCCAACATCCATTAAATACTGAAGAACAGGTTGAGTAAAAATATGATTATGTCATACACTGCATAAATGGTAACATTTTATTTTGATGGTCCCTTTAGATATTCTGTTGACTATAAGTAACTTTGCAACTATATGTCAACTAACTGGCATTAGAGTATCAGTAGAGTATTAGTAGAGTACTAGTAGTGTATTACTAGAGTATCAGTAGAGTATCAGTAGAGTACTAGTAGTGTATCAGTAGAGTATCAGTAGAGTACTAGTAGTGTATCAGTAGTGTATCAGTAGAGTATCAGTAGAGTATCAGTAGAGTATTAGTAGAGTATCAGTAGTGTATCAGTAGAGAGTATCAGTAGAGTATCAGTAGAGTATCAGTAGAGTATCAGTAGAGTATCAGTAGAGTATCAGTAGAGTAGAGTAGTGTATTAGCAGAGTATTAGTAGAGTATCAGTAGAGTATCAGTAGAGTAGAGTAGTGTATTAGTAGTATTAGTAGAGTATCAGTAGAATATCAGTAGAGTATTAGTAGAGTATCAGTAGAGTAGAGTAGTGTATTAGTAGTATCAGTAGAGTATCAGTAGAGTATCAGTAGAGTATCAGTAGAGTATTAGTAGAGTATCAGTAGAGTATCAGTAGAGTACTAGTAGAGTATCAGTAGAGTATCAGTAGAGTATCAGTAGAGTATCAGTAGAGTATCAGTAGAGTATCAGTAGAGTATCAGTAGAGTATCAGTAGAGTAGAGTAGTGTATTAGTAGTATTAGTAGAGTATCAGTAGAATATCAGTAGAGTAGAGTAGTGTATTAGTAGAGTATTAGTAGAGTATCAGTAGAGTATCAGTAGAGTATCAGTAGAGTAGTGTATTAGTAGTATCAGTAGAGTATCAGTAGAATATCAGTAGAGTATTAGTAGAGTATCAGTAGAGTATTAGTAGAGTATTACTAGAGTACTAGTAGTGTATCAGTAGAGTATCAGTAGTGCATCAGTAGAGTATCAGTAGAGTACTAGTAGTGTATCAGTAGTGTATTAGCAGAGTATTAGTAGTGTATCAGTAGAGTATTACTAGAGTATCAGTAGAGTATCAGTAGTGTATTAGTAGAGTATTAGTAGAGTATCAGTAGTGTATCAGTAGAGTATCAGTAGAGTAGAGTAGTGTATTAGCAGAGTATCAGTAGAGTACCAGTAGAGTATCAGTAGAGTATTAGTAGAGTATTAGTAGAGTATCAGTAGTGTATCAGTAGAGTATCAGTAGAGTAGAGTAGTGTATTAGCAGAGTATCAGTAGAGTATCAGTAGAGTATTAGTAGAGTATTAGTAGAGTATTAGTAGAGTATTAGTAGAGTATTAGTAGAGTATCAGTAGAGTAGAGTAGTGTATTAGCAGAGTATTAGTAGAGTATCAGTAGAGTATCAGTAGAGTACCAGTAGAGTATTAGTAGAGTATTAGTAGAGTACTAGTAGAGTATCAGTAGAGTACCAGTAGAGTATCAGTAGAGTATCAGTAGAGTATTAGTAGAGTATTAGTAGACTCTCTGCTTAATATCTGCTAACTCTTTATTGTGATGCTCCTCAAACAGACATTCTACTGACTATAAGTATATTTGCAACTACATGTCAACTTATTCTAATCCTAACCCTACCAGTCTACTAATATTCTACTGGTACTCTACTGGTACTCTACTGGTACTCTACTGGTACTCTACTGGTACTCTACTGGTACTCTACTGGTACTCTACTTCTACTGGTACTCTACTGGTACTCTAATGAGAGCTAGTAGACATGTAGTTGCAATGTTACTTATAGTCAACAGAATATCTAAAGTGACCATCAAAATAAAGTGAAACCGCATAAATGTGTCAAAATGCTCCTCCTCTCTAGAGTTATTTTTCTAGCAGACTATCGAGTTTATGGTCATTGAAAGGCTTTTCTGAGGTAAAAGTGACATTATTGTTTTATTGACATCTTACTGCAGTTGACGTCAAAAAACAAAACTTTTATTCAATGGATTATATAGAGTATAGCCTTGAAAGCTCAAAAGTTGAAAGTGCAGTTATAATCACTGACGCCGTCTCCACTGCACAGTGAATCTCTTATTTCCAGTGTCTACAGTCTGAGAGAGGATTCGTGAGCAAGCAGAACTGAACCAAAACTCCTGCGGTTTGATTGGTGAGTGGATTCTGACTAAATTAAACGCCCCTGATTGGCCAGTGCATTCAAGAGATCAACAGATACATCTGTTGACTTATGAATTTGCACATGGTTTGTTTTAAAAGCATATTAAAAACAACACATAGACACATAAACTACAGTAAAAGCTGGATTTTCACCACAGAGGGACTTTAAATGCTAAATTAAATTGTTAAGCATTCAAGATTACCACCATTTTTGATAATACATTTCTATTACATTATAATACACAGAATCAAGGTATATTTAAATGGAAAAAAACCCCCTGAATTTTAGTAAAAACTAAACAGATTTCATAGGCTCATGCAGTAATGAATGGAAACCGAATCATAATTTCCCATGAGATGTGCGTGAATCACAGGGTTAAACACAGTGAGGTGATGATGAGGGCGTGAGAGGATCAACATTGTTCACTGGTCAGTGTTAACAGTGACATCATTCACATCGTCTCACTGGCCCTGAGATCACGTTCACGTCACGACCGATGGCCAACGCTTGAAGGGTTCACCCAAAAAAGAAAACTCTGTCAGTAATTACTCTCCCTCATGTTGTTCCAGACCCGCCAGACTCTCGCTCATCTTCAGAACACTAATGAAGATATTTCTGATCAAATCTGAGAGCTGTCTCACTCCTCCATAGGCTTCTGTGTAATCGAGATCTGCCGGCCCAGAAAGTTAGTAAAGACGTCGTTAAAACTGTCAAAGTGACTACAGTGGCTCAACCTTACGTTTATCAAGCGACGAGAATACTTTTTGTGCGCAAACAAAACAAAAATGACGGCTCACTATTGGCCAGCATCACACACATGACCAGCGTCGGCCAATAGTGAGCCTCCGTTCTGACGTACAACCCAGAAGCGCTGCGCTGTTACACTACGTCAACTCACTCAGAGACACACAGAAGAACATGAAGAGTTCAATAAAGTCGCTATTTTTGTTTTTTTTGCGCACAAAAAGTATTCTCGTCACTTGATAAACGTAAGGTTGAGCCACCGTAGTCACTCGGACTATTTTAAACATTGTCTTTACTAACTTTCTGGGCCGGCAGATCTCGATTACAGAGAAGCCTATGGAGGAGTGAGACAGCTCTCAGATTTGATCAGAAATATCTTCATTAGTGTTCTGAAGATGAGCGAGAGTCTGGCGGGTCTGGAACAACATGAGGGAGAGTAATTACTGACAGAGTTTTCATTTTTTGGGTGAACGAACCCTTTAACGAAGGTTTGAAATCAGAGATGTAAACCGCTCACCTATAGAGATATTACCCACTGACCTCCCTGTCAATAATAGACCACAGACGCATTTATGAACGTCACTTATGATAATCACACTCAACTATTTTTCCATGAAGGATAATTGCACGAAATCATTGGTTAATAGGCAGAATCATTAGTCCAATTTGTATAAGTACTAACAGACTGGGGAAACTCCAAATGAATCTTTTGGGTTAATGATGTTTGTGCACAAGTCATTACCTGGTTGGCGAGCTCCAGCAGAACCGGGTCTGTGGGACGAGTCCGGGCCTCGCTGCGGTATCTTCATTACCACACACAACAACAATGGGGAAGAAAGTCAACAAATGAGAGGAGAAGACAACAAGAGCAGACCAGCCAGAACATGCCGGAGTCCCTGATGGGCTCAGACTCAACCCAAATGTTCATTAGCCTGAAACCACAAAGCCCTCACACACACATCACACACATCACACACATCACACACCAGCGCTCTTAACCACAGCTAACCAGAAACACAACACAGGGCTCCTGTAGAGGTCTGGCAAACGGAGATCAGTGTCTCTGATGTCTGGGAGAACAACAATCAGGGGTGTTTCCCGTACACGCCGTAACCCGTGCTTCACTACATTAGTGCGATACATATAGCTAGTCTCGACTGTTTCCCGAAGCCGGATTGTTGCAAATTGGTCGTTCAACCACGTTGTTAATGATGTCACGCAGGTGTTGGAGTAATAACTACTGTTAATGAATCTGTTTGAGATTGAATTAATGCTAGAATCATGCTATAGATTACGGCTATGGCATCTGTGGTTTTGCTTTATTTCCAGATTCAATCATAGACTCGTTCTTACACTAGAGCTCGTTCACACATGCGCACTCTTCAATAACTACACTTCAAATCTCTTGACAAACTAAAAGACGTAAATGACATTTGTATGTATTCTAATTAAAGATATAGATTGCACTGAATGTCAGCTTGATTATATTCCTCAAGATCAGGATTTGAGTCCACATGTCATGAACATAACTCTTTAACTAATGAACCTTATTGTAAAGTGTTACCTACGTTATTCAATAAGGAAATGTAGACTATTTATTTACTTATAACTCTAAATGAATGAGCAGATAATGAAGGACAATCATCATCATCATCATCATCATCATCATCATCACATGATCTTCCTCCACTGGTGTTTAAAGCTTCCCATGATGCACCTGATGAAAGCAGAGCTGTAATCTACACAAAGAAGAGGAGTGTTTCACCCGCAGACGTCCATGTGTGTTGCTTCAGTGTTTTCATCATCACTGCACTGTTACAGTATTGAGAAATACTCATAATAAACAAGAATAATATAAATAATGTTTATGCTCTGGTTTTAATGTATTAAAGATGCAATCGAGCACTGAGAGCAACAGACATACTTTCTCGCATCTGTCAGCTGGTTTATTGAATCATTCTCAACATTAGTGTTATTATGTGTGTATGTATTGTGAATAAGCTGTATGTGAATGTTACACCACCAATGCAAAATCTTTATTTTTCCATTTTAAAGATGTCATGTCAGTTTAAAATAGCCGAACTTCCCATAATGCTTTATAATAACACATCAGTGATGCATGTGTGCTGTTTCTTACCTCTGATAGTATCCTTTAACCGTGTCAGGAATGTGATGTCTCACAAAGCTGCGCTTCATCCGCTTCTGAAACACACAGCACAAAGTAATCAAACACACCCATCATGCACAATATCCCCAGTCATTGTGTCGGGATGTACGGTGGGATGTAGAGTGTGTTTGTGTGTGTGAAAACATTTTGTTATGATGTTTAACTAGCATGTTGGATGTATCAGTGGGCAGGACTACTGGATGATATTCACATGTGAGAACGACAAAGAAATCTAGAATGATGTGGAGAAACACAGAGCGAGACCTGGACCAAGATGTTTTGTTTGGCGTGAGTTTATATGTCTATGGGCCCTATCGCGCACCCAGCGCAATTGACTTTGTACAGCGACGCATGTTTCATTCCTATTTTGCACCCGCGCACAGCGGACTTTTCCTTCCACAGACGCACGTCGGTAAATTAGGGAATGAACTTGCGCTCCCGGGGGCGGATCAGGGAAGAGAGGAGGCGTGTTCCGGCGCAAACGTTCCCTGGTGCTATTTTGCAGTTTCAGAAAACAATTCCTCCACTGACCAGGAGAAACCTCGTCTAAAGTCAGTGGCGGGTTGCGCATGTTATTCATATGCTATTTTAAGGGCGCATGCTTGGCCATAATCAATGTAGCGTGTGCACAACACACACACACTTTGCTTCTCTCATCTACACACAGACGCAGCAGTTCTAATTTTTGCAAATCATACATTATTACAAGGAAAAATATTCCACACGAGAGAAATCATTGTTGTGTCCATGAAGATGTGAAAAATAGGCATAAATCTAGCTTACACATTTACCCAAATTATCATACGCCTGTTTAACCGAAGCTAATCTGGGTGTGTTTCTCCATCCCCAATGTCACTTCTCTGTGTTTTACGGCCCTGACGAGAACGTCGGTCTCCTCGGCTGTGAACCGCTCCTGGCAAATCCGCCGTTATAATAGCGATCCGCCATGGAACAAGCGCGCCTGCTCTTAAAGGGAATGTGAGATGAGCTCTGATTGGTTTATTTCACGTTACGCCCAAACCACACCTATGAGTAATGAAGCGACGTTCAGACCAACCCATTTTAGATTTGCGTCGAGCGCAAGAGTAATTTATCCCGCCGGTATAATAGCAACAGCGCCCGAGACCCGCCCACAAAGTTACTTGCGTTTCGCGCTTGATACTTGCATTTCAGATCGTTAAAATAGGGCCCTATAACTCAAGACGCTAAGTCTGAACAGCCTGTTCTGTAATCTTAGTTGGACTGTTTCGAGTCTTTAGTTTTGAACTCAAGTGTTTAATATTAACGTGAATTATTTTTACACTGATTCAGACTGAATCGTTCATTGGATCTGGTATTTTGAGTCCATCAAGTTACAAAAACAGGCATTAACATGTTTACTCGAATAAAAAAAAAAAAAATTTTGCTTACAATAAGTTTGGAATTTTTTTAAGAAATTAATACTTTTATTCATCAAGGACGCATTAAATTGATCAAAAGTGACAGTAAAGACAATTATAATGTTACAAAAGATTTTATTTCAAATAAATATGTTGTTCTTTTGAACTTTCTATTCATCAAAGAATACTGAAAAATAAAATGTATCTCAGTTTCCACAAAAATACGATTCAAAAATCTGTTTTCAACATTGATAATAATCATAAATGTTTCTTGAGCATCAAATCCTCATATTAGAGTGATTTCTGAAGGATCATGTGACACTGAAGACTGGAGTAATGATGCTGAACATTCAGCTTTGATCACAGGAATAAATTACACTTTACTATATATTCACATAGAAAACAGCTGAATAATAATATTACTAACTATACTGCATTACAGTAACACACAATGAGCCCTGCGTCTGGCACCAGATGTGTGTGTTATTACACCGACTCGTGTGTGTGTGTGTGTGTGTGTGTGTGTGTGTGTGTGTGTAGAAGTGTTCACTACCCTGTGCTTTCAGCCTCATTCATTTCCTGTTCTTCTACACTACAACCACTCTCGCTGTCGTGCGTAACGCGATTCGGCGGCGTCTTAACCCGAGGACGCTTAAAAACAACTTATTTAAAAACTACAGGAGCGATTCTGCTGAGACACGGGGAATGAGTGACAGCTGTCAGACGGATGATGAATGACTCTATTCTGAGCCGCTGCAACAGTGGCCATCGATCATCCTCGCTGTCAGAGGAGGAAAGCGCTCGCGACAGCGCCAGTCAGCAAACATTTAGCACACGCACCCGCGCCACACGGGGAAATTATTATTGTCAGAATAATAATGGTTTAGCATAATTTATTACAGGTCCGGCAAATAAGCAGCGGCTCGATGTTATTAGACAGATGGAGAGGCCGGGTTGGCAGAGGTCCACTGTGTGCGTGTGTGCGTGTGTGTGTGTGTGTGTGTGTGTGTGTGTGTGTGTGTGTGTGTGTGTGTCGGGGGGGGGGGGGAATCCTCCAAACCAATCAGAGAGTTGGCAGTTCAATTACACAGAAATAAGGGGACATTCATCATTCAATTAGGCAGCTGTCAGGCCACACAAAGGAGGAAAACTTCTAACCTGGTACTCCTGGGAGAAGATGCTCAGAAGAGTGGACGGGGGAAGACTGGAACAAATAAAAGAAGGACAAAGTTAATTACCAGAGTGCATTGCACGCAGACAGAGCGAGCGAGCGAGCGAGAGAGGAGTGCTTTAGAGCCTGTAATCTCCAGGAACACGGGAACGAGTGTGGCCGAGCGGTTCCGGATGAGCGGCTCGGTGCGAGGAGAGGGTCTATATAAGTGTCCTCGCGTATGATTGGCTGTTGTGTCAGGTGAACACAACACACCTTTAGACCTCGTGCATTCACTCCGTCACGGGAACAAAAGCACACGCTGGATGAAAGGAAAAGAGCTTGTACTCCGGGAGATCGGCTGCAGTTCTGGAATATAAAGGCACTGAGACTAAAGGGTTCCTGATGCTTTCACACACGACTCTCCTCCTTAATTCCTCAGCAGTTTATATCTTTTTCTTTCTCTACCTGTTTTTGTGACCCTGCCCCCCCCCATTGAGCATTTATTGTCCAATAGTCGCACCTTAATTTTGCAATTTCTATTACATTAGGAGTGTAGCGATCCCCTCATGTCTCGATGCGACACACATCCCGATCCTGAACTCACGAGACCATATCACTGCGACACTCCAACACACATGATAAAAGGTTTACAGAAAATGATGAAATGCTAAATGTGATCCTACATTGTGTGTGTAAATGAACAGGCTTGGACTTGGTGCTGAAACCCAATGAACAGGACAATAGAGACACCAGAATAACAATATTCATGATTCTGAAGATGAAAACACTGAATTATTGTAGATGAATATGCTTGATCTCTGTCACTGACTAGATATATTTAAAATAATGTAGGACACTTTTACTGGTGACATCAGACATCTGGCATTATCAGGACACACTAATATTCCCCCATTGCATTATTATACATTATATTCAGCATTATATAGAGCAGTTTAATGCAGTTCTGGCTCTAAAAATCTCACTAAAAATGTTCATTTTGGGTGAATCATACACAATACATATTGTCACTATCCATGCATTTTTGTATTGCGCTATATTGTTACACCCCTAGTATTACACCCTTCTCATGGATTGCATTTATGAATTTTAGACATTACAGTCAGAGTTAAATCTTTTTTGGCCTGTAAAAGAAAACCTGCTTAATAATTACACGCATCTGAATATAAAGCGTTTTTCATTTCCAGCCCATGTTAACAATTACATATCACTTATAAATGCCTATATACAAAATGAATAGTAGTTATTAAGATTGATGTGATTTGGAATTGGTAAAACGTGCTTGGAAAAAATAGGACGATCATGATATCGACTTGCCTAATAATCATGCTCACTGTATATATTCTTGCCTCTCTCCCCAATCACATCAAATCAAGAGGCAAAAGCCACAAATTAGTTTAATGAAATATATCTGAGGCGGTTATAATTATTTAATGCAGATCAGAAGCCTTAGCGAGAGCATCAACGCCGGTTTGAGGAACCAAACCATCCTGGAGGAAAACCTGAATCGCTCATGGATTTAGAAAAGCTTATAAAACTAAAGGCAAAGTTCAAACTGTGAGATATTCCCAACGACTCGAACACAGTCATGAGATCATAAGATCAAACGGTCTTAATAAACTGACATTTGATGCCATAATCTTTTTTTCCGCATGTTGGTTTCACCATATGGCTTTGATTTGGCAGGAAGTTTTTCAAATATTAAGCAAATCTGTTTTTAAAAAAGTCTAAGAAATATTAGAAAATTCCAGATGCATTTAAATCATTGTTTTCATGAATATGCATTTTTAATGGACAAAAAAAAACAACGAACTTTACTTTATTCGCATTGGTCCCACTTCATATTAAGTAGCTTACTTACATTGAAATGAATAATTTGATACAATGGACTTATTGTGTACATACATGTTTTTACATTGTACTTATATTTTGAAAATACCTTCATGTGATTACAGCTGTAATGAGTTTAATTGATGTTGCACCTCGCCTGTCCCTAAGCTCACCCGAATCACACCTCAACAGCAGCACAAGTGTTTTACAACACAACATCAACACAATAAATTGTACTTATTTTTCGATGTAAATACTTAAAACCACTTAATATAAAGTGCAACCGTAATTTTTTCAGAATCATAAAAGCTTGTGTTTATTTGCATGCTTAAGCGTGTATATGAATGATAAGAAGGCTATGTCCATACACTGGTTGTGTCTCATGGGCAGCTGGCGTGGGGCAGTGGGGGATGATGGGATATCGGGAGCATTCCCACTGATGGGCTTTGAAAAAGGAAACTCTCATGGCAGGAGATCTGCGGATCCCAAGGGCCTCAGCGCTCAACGTCTAACACCTGGCTGGAAAACTCCTTACGTGCCAATATTACACGAGAGCTCTTCTTCTCGGCCCTGATTGGACAGAACGAGCCAATATTACACGAGAGCTCTTCTTCTCGGCCCTGATTGGACAGAACGTGCCAATATTACACGAGAGCTCTTCTTCGCAGCCCTGATTGGACAGAACGAGCCAATATTACACGAGAGCTCGTCTTCTCGGCCCTGATTGGACAGAACGAGCCAATATTACACGAGGGCGCTTCTTCTCGGCCCTGATTGGACAGAACGAGCCACTATTACACGAGAGCTCGTCTTCTCGGCCCTGATTGGACAGAACGAGCCAATATTACACGAGAGCTCGTCTTCTCGGCCCTGATTGGACAGAACGAGCCACTATTACACGAGAGCTCGTCTTCTCGGCCCTGATTGGACAGAACGAGCCACTATTACACGAGAGCTCGTCTTCTCGGCCCTGATTGGACAGAACGAGCCAATATTACACGAGAGCTCTTCTTCGCAGCCCTGATTGGACAGAACGAGCCACTATTACACGAGAGCTCGTCTTCTCGGCCCTGATTGGACAGAACGAGCCAATATTACACGAGAGCTCTTCTTCTCGGCCCTGATTGGACAGAACGAGCCAATATTACACGAGAGCTCTTCTTCTCGGCCCTGATTGGACAGAACGAGCCAATATTACACGAGAGCTCTTCTTCTCGGCCCTGATTGGACAGGACGAGCCAATATTACACAAGAGCTCTTCTTCTCTGCCCTGATTGGACAGGACGAGCCAATATTACACGAGGGCTCTTCTTCTCGGCCCTGATTGGACAGGACGAGCCAATATTACACGAGAGCTCTTCTCGGCCCTGATTGGACAGAACGAGCCAATATTACACGAGAGCTCTTCTTCTCGGCCCTGATTGGACAGAACGAGCCAATATTACACGAGGGCGCTTCTTCTCGGCCCTGATTGGACAGAACGAGCCAATATTACACAAGAGCTCTTCTTCTCGGCCCTGATTGGACAGAACGAGCCAATATTACATGAGAGCTCGTCTTCTCGGCCCTGATTGGACAGAACGAGCCAATATTACACGAGAGCTCGTCTTCTCGGCCCTGATTGGACAGAACGAGCCAATATTACACGAGAGCTCTTCTTCTCGGCCCTGATTGGACAGAACGAGCCACTATTACACGAGAGCTCGTCTTCTCGGCCCTGATTGGACAGAACGAGCCAATATTACACGAGAGCTCTTCTTCTCGGCCCTGATTGGACAGAACGAGCCACTATTACACGAGAGCTCGTCTTCTCGGCCCTGATTGGACAGAACGAGCCACTATTACACGAGAGCTCTTCTTCGCAGCCCTGATTGGACAGAACGAGCCACTATTACACGAGAGCTCGTCTTCTCGGCCCTGATTGGACAGAACGAGCCAATATTACACGAGAGCTCTTCTTCTCGGCCCTGATTGGACAGAACGAGCCAATATTACACGAGAGCTCTTCTTCTCGGCCCTGATTGGACAGAACGAGCCAATATTACACGAGAGCTCTTCTTCTCGGCCCTGATTGGACAGGACGAGCCAATATTACACGAGAGCTCTTCTTCTCGGCCCTGATTGGACAGGACGAGCCAATATTACACGAGGGCTCTTCTTCTCGGCCCTGATTGGACAGAACGAGCCAATATTACACGAGGGCGCTTCTTCTCGGCCCTGATTGGACAGAACGAGCCAATATTACACAAGAGCTCTTCTTCTCGGCCCTGATTGGACAGAACGAGCCAATATTACACGAGAGCTTGTCTTCTTGGCCCTGATTGGACAGAACGAGCCAATATTACACGAGGGCTCTTCTTCTCGGCCCTGATTGGACAGAACGAGCCAATATTACATGAGAGCTTGTCTTCTTGGCCCTGATTGGACAGAACGAGCCAATATTACACAAGAGCTCTTCTTCTCGGCCCTGATTGGACAGGACGAGCCAATATTACACAAGAGCTCTTCTTCTCGGCCCTGATTGGACAGAACGAGCCAATATTACACGAGGGCTCTTCTTCTCGGCCCTGATTGGACAGAACGAGCCAATATTACACGAGGGCTCTTCTTCTCGGCCCTGATTGGACAGAACGAGCCAATATTACACAAGAGCTCTTCTTCTCGGCCCTGATTGGACAGGACGAGCCAATATTACACGAGAGCTCTTCTTCTCGGCCCTGATTGGACAGAACGAGCCAATATTACACGAGAGCTCTTCTTCTCGGCCCTGATTGGACTGAACGAGCCAATATTACACGAGAGCTCTTCTTCTCGGCCCTGATTGGACAGAACGAGCCAATATTACACGAGGGCTCTTCTTCTCGGCCCTGATTGGACAGAACGAGCCAATATTACACGAGAGCTCTTCTTCTCGGCCCTGATTGGACAGGACGAGCCAATATTACACAAGAGCTCTTCTTCTCGGCCCTGATTGGACAGAACGAGCCAATATTACACGAGGGCTCTTCTTCTCGGCCCTGATTGGACAGGACGAGCCAATATTACACAAGAGCTCTTCTTCTCGGCCCTGATTGGACAGAACGAGCCAATATTACACGAGGGCTCTTCTTCTCGGCCCTGATTGGACAGAACGAGCCAATATTACATGAGAGCTCTTCTTCTCGGCCCTGATTGGACAGAGCGAGCCAATATTACATGAGAGCTCTTCTTCTCGGCCCTGATTGGACAGAGCGAGCTTTAAACCCGAAGAGCGTTTCCACATCATTTGATTCTCTCATGCGAGAATGTTCTGGAAATACAACACTGGTGTTTTTGTCACTTTGTTCAACTGATTTTATATACTAATAATTGTTGATTGCGTACGAAATTTTAGCACAGAGTGAAAAGTTGTCATTTATATTATTGACTTTAAAAACTATAAACCAAGCTTGTTTGGAAAAAGTGTGGAGCACATGAACGTCCTTGAAAAATGCTTGAAATTCACTCTTAAAAGGTCCTACGAACCCTGACATGAATAATGTAATAACATTCATTACTACAATCGTTACTACAATAAATCCATGGTGAATTTTGGTGATTTGTGGATTTAAAGCCACTTGTTTGTTCATGGCACGATGTTTCTCCTGGTTTCCACATCAGCGCTGTTGATCTGATATCTGTGGTTTACAACAGAGAATTCTGCACTGAATTTGAATGTTTCTCACCATATCTCACTATAGCCCTGCCATACCTTGAAGAATATTGATATTCGATACCATTTTCAAAAAAATGGGGGGAAAAAATTGCATTGTATGATTACATTTAGTGATGCACTGAAATTATTTTTTACAGAAACCAAAAACCAAAAAGTATTAAATAACCAATCAATTAATTAAATTGATTAAATCAACACTAAAAATAAACATTTAAAGTCCCCCTGTAGTCAATAATTGTATCCCTTAATATTTACACTATATTTGATCACAAAAATGACATATTTAAATGTTTTTCCTTTAAAAATAAATTATTCGTGCCTCAAAATATCTTGAATGTAACTCGACACCCTTGCCTCATTTAGTATGTGCGGTTCTATGAATATGCAAATGAGCCCCGCCTCCACCCACTCACTCAGCTCAGAGATCCACTGGTTGGCGATCACACGTTGATCTGATTGGTTACAAGGTAGTTTGTGACGTCAGAAACACCAATGATTTCAAAGCGTGTTTTTGAGACTGTCTTTGGTTCACTGCAGTTTTAAGGAGGAAATACTCAGCAATGCTGTCGACTTATGAATTTACACATGGTTTGTCTTAAAGCATATTAAAAACACAACATAGACACATAAACAACATTAAAAGCTGGATTTCCACCACAGGGGGACTTTAAATTGCACACAAGGCGTTTTTTAATTAGTTATGTTTCTACTCTAAGCTATATAATTTACATTATCATTTAAACGGTGGCGGTCATATAAGCTTTTTATGTCAGATTTATCAATGTATTGACACAGCAGGAAATGAGTACTGAACGCTTTTCAAATATTCAGATTGATATGCATATATTTTTATTTTTATTTTTGATAATACTTAGAACAAAGAGAAAGAAAAAAAACATAACCAATACAAACAAAACATAGGCTAGTGAAGGAGAGTTATGTTAATCATATGGGCTGGCAATGTGATGTAGAAAACGACCAATAATCAACCGACAAAACAATCTTGATGTGTGAAGCTGCAAAATCTCAAGCAAAAAACCACTAAAAAGTGAGCAAGAGAAGAAAAACATGCAATCACAATGTGTTGGCCAGTATTAGCCGTCAGTCTGTTGGGTGAACAAAGAGAAGAAAACCAGCGTGAAGATCAGAGAGCATTCCAGTCACAGGCTTCGTTTACAACAACACACCCGAGCGAGCCATTACGTGACGACATACACACCGGCCTTGACCAGTGCGCAGTCACACATCTGCTACGCTTCAGATGGATTACACACATAATGATCCTGATTAGGCCCTAATTGCTAAATCTTTAGCCTGTTGAGTTTGAAGCGAGGTAAACTGCCCCTAATATCTGTGAAAACAGATCCCTGTCAAACAATGGGCTGAACTTTGAATTCTGGGCTTGTTTAGACTCAGTTTAAGGTCTGAAACGCTCTCGCATGAGTAAACACATCAGCAGGATGAAGCCCGCTTCACCACAAGGACCTGAGAGAGACACTGCATAATGGCACACTTTCTGTTTTCAAACACTTTTAATGAACTGGTTCTGAATGACCAATCGCATTGAAAATAAATGCAAATTAATTGCTAATGCAGTTATACTCATTTAATGTTTAAACGTGTTTAGCATAATGCAACTGGTGTACAGTGAGCAATAATCCATAAAGCAATGTGCTCAATATTAGAGCTGAGCAGTGACACAAATTGCATGATTCATTTTGATTTTGATTCATGAGCTTGAGATTTGATTCAATCCCATTTTAATTCAATTTGATTCTATAGCGATTCATTTGGATATATATCAGGTACAGTACACATCCATTTTTTAACAGCTAATTTGTATATTAACATTTAAATCGGGCACATAAGGCAGGTTTTATAATAATGTTATAATAACTTTTTAATTACATAATTATGTTTCTTCTCCAATTATTTATATTTATATTTACCTTACTAGTCTCATGGTGAACAACTAATCCGTGCAAGTTAATACACAGAAAAATAGTTTTTGTCGTGGTAGTATTTAATCAAGATCTGAACATTTGCTTCCACTCTGCAATGCCGTTTCTTCTATGGTGACTTCAGTTTGGTGGCATGGGTTGAAAATATTATATATATATATATATCTTTCAATTAATTAATACTAACTAGTATTATAGAGGAAGAGATGATCGGTTCTACAGCGATCTGTCACACACATTAAAGAGACACATCACATTTATTGACTAAATTTAGTGAT
The DNA here is from genome assembly GCF_949319135.1 of Squalius cephalus. NCBI lineage: Eukaryota > Metazoa > Chordata > Actinopteri > Cypriniformes > Leuciscidae > Squalius > Squalius cephalus. The sequence continues at coordinate 1,889,383 of NC_137141.1, forward strand.
GAAACAGATTCTGATGAAGACAGAATTTGTCAATAGAATCAAAGCACAACGATTATTGTGATTATTGGATGGCAGGAGCTACAAATAATGTTCAGTGAAGTTTTGATTGATTCTTAGGATATTGTTAACACCGCCTTACTCAACATGAGGTCGGATCCGGGTGAGACTTGCGTCATAATTCAAAAGCAATTGTTGACCAAATCAAACATCATCAAGTGATGTCCAAACACAAGGTCACAGGAACAGACTCGTGAATGTCCTGAAAGGCCTGACTCCTGTTTGGGAATATTGGAAGACTGCAGTAAACAAACATCATCCAAACAACCTGAACTTACAGCAGATCATCAATACACTCATCCGCTGAAACAACAGAATCCCGTTTCGTGAGTCTCTATGCATCTAAGCATTAGCTGAGTCGACAGAACCGCTCCAAAACACATTCATATTCCATAAACTTGAACACGTTTCACCGGCGTTTCATCAGTCGTCATGAAAGGGAAGTTGCGCTGGTCTTCTCTCCTCTATTGTGGCGTATATCCGAGTGAAACACTTCTCGAACAAGAACAAATGTGGGCGGGGCTTGATTGTGTCTGTGGGGAATTGATTGGATGGTTGCTATTGGCTGATCTCATGTGAGTGACAGGTTATAGCCCCGCCCTCATCATCAGAGAAGAGAAGAGATGCTGCAAGAGGAACTTACTCCGATTCAAGATTATTAACACTATAATGATGATGTGCACCTATAAATCATTTACAATAAACACAGCAATCCTTCATAAAAACAAAGAACTGATTTCATCACGGTGACTTTGAAATACAGAGCCTCATTAGAAGGTCATCAAAGAGCTGATGGCCTACAGCTCGTCATTCCCAACATGACAAAACAGAAGGTCTGGAAACACAAGAGCGCTTTGGGAATCAGCCGCTATCAACATAATTACCCATCCTGACATTAACGCATGATGCATTAATATGCACAGTGTGCCAAACTCTGCACCTTTAGGTTTGGTTCTGTAGACTTTATTAATCCCACACCGGGGAAATGCACTTACTACAGCAGATCCACAAAAACAAGACACAAAAACAAGTATGGAAACAGTGTCATAGAAACCCTACCTGACCAACCCAGTCACAAAATGAGCATTACAATCGCAAAACTGTTTTCAAATTAAAATATTAAAATACTTTATTAAACTACTTAAAATAATAATAGTATCAGGATCATATCTTCACTTGCATCACTTCTGCCTAAATAAGAAGTTATAAGCAGAACAACATCTTACCAGCTTTCGGTTAAAGTCTTTAATCATGGACTGAACCATTTCCAAGCGTGTCACTTTCACAAACTATTAATAATCAGAAATGGCAGCAATTAACCTAATGAATGCCACCTGGCTAATGGAGCGCCGGCACGTCATATGTTCTGATAATAATGAGCGTTCGCCGCAAATCTGAACGTCACATCCGTCAAGGCACACGCTCATTTCATTCACAATGACTTTTTGGAAAAGCTTTTAATGTCAGAATTTAGTTAATTTAGTTAAAAACGAAGTGAACTTCACAACATCTGTGAATGTACAGCGTGCGTCCGAGTGTGTGACTTCTGATCATCGCGTCTTAAGAAGCTTTTCCCCCTTGAGTCAATATTTATCACCACAGCAAAAGCGCTTGTGTTTTTGCCTCGTGCTCTACATATGCAAATTGGCCTAATTACACATGCAGATAAGTGCAAAAGAACATCTGCCTCGCCTCCATCGACATGAAGAGAAACAGTCAACTATGATGAATGTGACGTACATCAACACAACAGAAGCTCGGCCCGCGACACACACACACACACACATCTGCATCTGTTTCTGCTCGACGGCGAAACGCACTCAAATGGTCTGAAGGTCTTGAGTGATGAGATACACCTAAGACTACACACAGTTAAAATAAATATTTGTCAAATTAGAGTGAATTTGGACTGACAGTAGAGCGTCCTATTATTAAAGATCTGATCGCAGTCTGATCAAACCCAGAAATGGTTTGAATCACGTGTGTATGAGAGCATGTCTAGAGCATCTGTACCTCGTTTGATTACCTCCTCTTTTAATTTGTGATTTGATGGACTCAAAAGGCAAAGATCAGATCATCCAATTAATGAATCAGTCAGTCAGTGTATAAACGGATTCACATTATCTGTGTCTGTTTTCTGGATTCTGTTTTATGATTTAATACAAATTTATAAGCAAAAATGGTGGAAATCCAATGAATGCATAAAACGTTTATTTAATTTATCTTTTAAAATGTAATAAAATTCAAATTTAACAATCCTTTAATTTTATGCACAACAGCACTTACTGTTGAAATTAAAACGCTGAAGAAAAACTGATATTGTATATTTGCATTGTTGTTATCATAATAATTTCCATAAGTGCATTCTACTGTACAATAGTAATACATTTCTATCATAATTTCCAATTAAACCGAACTTTTATTTTGGTGCAATGAAGTCTTTGAGTTAACAGTTAATGCATTAGGTATTATGAAGTAACAATGAACAATCCTGAAGAAAATTGTTATTTTCTGCATATACTAACGTTAGGGTTATTTAACGAGTTGCATGAATAGCCTAGATATATAATCACTAATGAACCAATAGACCATACAGAGTTTACGGTAACACTTTACAATAAGGTTCATTAGTTAGCATTAGTTTATGTATTAACTAACATGAACTAACTATGAGCAATACATTTGTTACAGTATTTATTAATCTTTGTTAATGTTAGTTAATAAAAATACAGCTGTTCATTGTTTGTTCATGTTAGTTCACAGTGCATTAACTAATGTTAACAAATACAACCTTTGATTTTAATAACGTATTAGTAAATGTTTAATATTAACGAAGATTAATAAATGCTGAAGAAGTATTGTTCATTCTTAGTTCATGTTAACTAAGGTAGATAACTAATGTTAACTAATGAACCTTATTGTAAAGTGTTACGGAGTTTATAAATACTGTATAAGTAAACTCTGCGGTGCACAGGACATTCACAGAGAGTACTTTATGAAATGAACACATGAGATGTTCTCCAGCTGTCGGAGAGGTTCCTTGAGTCGCTTCAAACAGAGACGCGTATAACACAATCCCAGCACTAATCATGATCATCTGTGAAAGGTGGCGCTCAGCAGCGGTTTCTGTGACAGCGCGTGTTAAAGTTATTTTATTCATCACTGCAGTTTCTCCTGCAAACTGTCAGCAAGGCCTCCTTTACCCATCATGCACTGCGAGGAAACGGATTACACTCGTGCCCGAAGCAACGCTAACAACGCTTGTGCCGTTCTGGGCAATTTGTTCCATTTCAGCACTGCAACTGATCCCAGTACACACACACACACACACACACACACCGCCACGAGGGTCTTGTGATCGAGTGTCCTGAGACTGAAGTGTAGATCACATGACCACACATGCAGAGCTGTCAGTGCAATACACCATATGGTGAAGGTACTGTACATTGCCACGGCCGATATTTTGGCATTTTAAAATTCTCGCCATCGACCATTATCGATGCACGATATAATGGCCACCATAACAGTATCGACTAATGTATGTTAATTTTTAATGTTTATACCTGGTATTAAGATGCGTTATGGTGGATCAGATGAGGGAGACATTCCCGTTTACACCTACTGTAGTGTTTAATCCATACATTCCCGTTTACACCTCCTGTAGTGTTTAATCCGTACATTCCCGTTTACACCTCCTGTAGTGTTTAATCCATACATTCCCGTTTACACCTCCTGTAGTGTTTAATCCATACATTCCCGTTTACACCTACTGTAGTGTTTAATCCATACATTCCCGTTTACACCTCCTGTAGTGTTTAATCCGTACATTCCCGTTTACACCTACTGTAGTGTTTAATCCATACATTCCCGTTTACACCTCCTGTAGTGTTTAATCCGTACATTCCCGTTTACACCTACTGTAGTGTTTAATCCGTACATTCCCGTGTACACCTACAGTAGTGTTTAATCCGTACATTCCCGTTTACACCTACTGTAGCGTTTGATCCGTACATTCCCGTTTACACCTACTGTGGTGTTTAATCCGTACATTCCCGTTTACACCTACTGTAGTGTTTAATCCGTACATTCCCGTTTACACCTACTGTAGTGTTTAATCCGTACATTCCCGTGTACACCTACAGTAGTGTTTAATCCGTACATTCCCGTTTACACCTACTGTAGCGTTTGATCCGTACATTCCCGTTTACACCTCCTGTAGTGTTTAATCCGTACATTCCCGTTTAAACCTCCTGTAGTGTTTAATTCGTACATTCCCGTTTACACCTACTGTGGTGTTTAATCCGTACATTCCCGTTTAAACCTCCTGTAGTGTTTAATCCGTACATTCCCGTTTACACCTACTGTGGTGTTTAATCCGTACATTCCCGTTTACACCTACTGTAGCGTTTGATCCGTACATTCCCATTTACACCTACTGTGGTGTTTAATCCGTACATTCCCGTTTACACCTACTGTGGTGTTTAATCCGTACATTCCCGTTTACACCTCCTGTAGTGTTTAATCCGTACATTCCCGTTTAAACCTCCTGTAGTGTTTAATCCGTACATTCCCGTTTACACCTACTGTAGTGTTTGATCCGTACATTCCCGTTTACACCTACTGTAGCGTTTGATCCGTACATTCCCGTTTACACCTACTGTAGCGTTTAATCCGTACATTCCCATTTACACCTACTGTAGCGTTTAATCCGTACATTCCCGTTTACACCTACTGTGGTGTTTGATCCGTACATTCCCGTTTACACCTACTGTAGCGTTTAATCCGTACATTCCCGTTTACACCTACTGTGGTGTTTGATCCGTACATTCCCGTTTATACCTACAGTAGTGTTTAATCCGTACATTCCCGTTTACACCTACTGTAGTGTTTAATCCGTACATTCCCGTTTACACCTCCTGTAGCGTTTGATCCGTACATTCCCATTTACACCTACTGTAGTGTTTAATCCGTACATTCCCATTTACACCTACTGTGGTGTTTAATCCGTACATTCCCGTTTACACCTACTGTAGCGTTTGATCCGTACATTCCCGTTTACACCTACTGTGGTGTTTAATCCGTACATTCCCGTTTATACCTACAGTAGTGTTTAATCCGTACATTGCCGTTTACACCTACTGTAGTGTTTGATCCGTACATTCCCGTTTACACCTACTGTAGCGTTTGATCCGTACATTCCCGTTTACACCTACTGTAGCGTTTGATCCGTAAATTCCCGTTTACACCTCCTGTAGCGTTTAATCCGTACATTCCCGTTTACACCTACAGTAGTGTTTAATCCGTAAATTCCCGTTTACACCTGCTGTAGTGGTTGATCCGTACATTCCCGTTTACACCTACTGTGGTGTTTAATCCGTACATTCCCGTTTACACCTACAGTAGTGTTTAGCGTTTGATCCGTACATTCCCGTTTACACCTACAGTAGCGTTTAATCCGTACATTCCCGTTTACACCTACTATAGTGTTTAATCCGTACATTCCCATGTACACCTACTGTGGTGTTTAATCCGTACATTCCCGTTTACACCTCCTGTAGCGTTTGATCCGTACATTCCCGTTTACACCTACTGTGGTGTTTAATCCGTACATTCCCGTTTACACCTACTGTAGCGTTTGATCCGTACATTCCCGTTTACACCTCCTGTATTGTTTAATCGGTACATTCCCGTTTACACCTACTGTAGCGTTTGATCCGTACATTCCCGTTTACACCTACTGTAGTGTTTAATCCGTACATTCCCATTTACACCTACTGTGGTGTTTAATCCGTACATTCCCGTTTACACCTACTGTAGCGTTTGATCCGTACATTCCCGTTTACACCTACTGTGGTGTTTAATCCGTACATTCCCGTTTATACCTACAGTAGTGTTTAATCCGTACATTGCCGTTTACACCTACTGTAGTGTTTGATCCGTACATTCCCGTTTACACCTACTGTAGCGTTTGATCCGTACATTCCCGTTTACACCTACTGTAGCGTTTGATCCGTAAATTCCCGTTTACACCTCCTGTAGCGTTTAATCCGTACATTCCCGTTTACACCTACAGTAGTGTTTAATCCGTAAATTCCCGTTTACACCTGCTGTAGTGGTTGATCCGTACATTCCCGTTTACACCTACTGTGGTGTTTAATCCGTACATTCCCGTTTACACCTACAGTAGTGTTTAGCGTTTGATCCGTACATTCCCGTTTACACCTACAGTAGCGTTTAATCCGTACATTCCCGTTTACACCTACTATAGTGTTTAATCCGTACATTCCCATGTACACCTACTGTGGTGTTTAATCCGTACATTCCCGTTTACACCTCCTGTAGCGTTTGATCCGTACATTCCCGTTTACACCTACTGTGGTGTTTAATCCGTACATTCCCGTTTACACCTACTGTAGCGTTTGATCCGTACATTCCCGTTTACACCTCCTGTATTGTTTAATCGGTACATTCCCGTTTACACCTCCTGTAGCGTTTAATCTGTACATTCCCGTTTACACCTCCTGTAGCGTTTAATCCGTACATTCCTGTTTACACCTACTGTAGCGTTTAATCCGTACATTCCCGTTTACACCTACAGTAGCGTTTAATCCGTACATTCCCGTTTACACCTCCTGTAGTGTTTGATCCGTACATTCCCGTTTACACCTACAGTAGTGTTTAATCCGTAAATTCCCGTTTATACCTACTGTAGTGTTTAATCCGTACATTCCCGTTTACACCTACTGTAGTGTTTAATCCGTCTCTTTTGCTCACTTCCAACCACTTCTGTCCTGATTTCTTTGAGGGGAGGGTCTATGGGCGGGTAAATGTCTGGGTTATTCAGATCTTTCAATCTAATGGAGGAAATAAACTCATGCAATTTACACGACCGAGACCGAGACCGAGACCGGAGACAAGTGAAAAACAATGTAACCGCATTAACCAATCTCTAGGGGTGGGAATCTTTTGGTACCTCACGATTCGATTCAGATTCTCGATTTTGAATCAAATTTCTATTCTATATGTGCATAGATTTGATTGTAGTTTACTGTTTTGTGTTATTTTTCTTATTTGACTGCGGTAGACAGTTTAATAGATCTAGAAGGGGGAAAAATCCATCTGAATTAAATGTGAACCTTGACATTTATTTAGTTTTTCTTACCATTTTAGTCAACCCAATATTATAAAACAAATGTCCTTTAAGATGATCATTACACACACAGTCTTCTGTATTAAAGCAAGGCAGGCAATTTTATTTTATTTTTGATATTAAAAATAGGAACAAAGAAGCGAATTACAAACAATAGGACAAACAGAAAAAATATAGGCACAAATTAAATAAACTTTTTATTTAATTTATTTTAAAGTTTTTCAGGTACAGTAGCATAGGTTTATTTAACTGCCCTACTACCGAAATGTAATAATCAACTGTAAAAATAAAACACTATTTTACTAATTAAATATAAATTGATTAATATTGAAGATAAAAAAAATAATAATTATTAACATTAATGAAATGTATGGCAACAGTTTGAGGCGTATGTCCCTTTAAGAATAAATGCACGGATCTAATATACTGTTACACGTCCGAGTTTCTCCCAGTTGTTTTTGTTTGTGTAGGACATAACAGACTCTGTTTACGGAGTTTATGTTCGCGGCTTATTGTGATTAACGTCAACTACTGTAGTGCTTAAGTTAAAGAATGTCAAAATTCCCATCTTGGCGAGAATCCTAGTAAACCTAGTCGGTTATGTCTTAAGTGAACGTAAACAGTCAAGAAGGAAAACGCATGTGTAACAGTATCTGATAGAAGTTAAAGAAGTGTAACAGAATTTTTTTTTATTTGTGAATCGATACAAATCGGTGTAAGATAGAATCGCGATTCATATATGACTCGACTTTTCCCTACCAATCACAATCGTCCATTGCTGTGCCTTGTTCTGAGTACACGTATACTTAGTTGATTCTGAGTTCATGAAAGTGACACAAGTGATGGTAAAAACCCAGTCAGATTTAGCAGGCCTGATAAAATGAGGCTGGTTAATGTCAGGCGTTGGATTAACAGGCATGTAATGGGAGGATAACGGGGCAGATGAGCGATAAATAACCAATGAGGAGCGTTTGTGTCCCGAGCCTTGCCATCACAAACACTGCCTTCTCAGCCAAGCCATCAGCATATCAATGGCACACGCCGCGTTACTGCGCAGATCGCGCTGGATAAACCCCACCATAACACAGAAATTAACAAACGCTTGACATTTGCTCGACATCCATTATTCTGACACTTCTTCAGAATTTCAAAAGCCTGAGTGCATCCTTAATCAAAATTCATATTCCCCAAGCGAGCCACTGGCAACATATTGCAGCCCGCCTCGGCGCTGATGAAAACGGCACATTAGGGCCCGTTTCAGACGCATTAAGGGCCTTGGCATTGGAGATTTCGCGTTCGCACACGCCCAAACGGGGAGCATCTGCCCGGGCCAGCACTCTCACACACATATGCACACTGGGAGGAATGGCATTTTAAAGAGGGCTGATCATTACACCCAGATTCATTCATGGGGTTGTTCTCTCTCAGGGGAGGAGTGAACCGGACCGGCGCGCTTCATTTCCAAGTCTAATGTTCAGGAGTCGGGGAAGGCCGGGCTGATGGCGCAGCTCATTGTGGCCGCGGGATTAGCATGCGTGTGCATTGTGAGACGGGCGAGTGACAGCACCGTGTCGGATCGGGGGTCCCGGCAGAACAGCCAGCGCTCGGGCCGGGAGAGCCAGCGTGACAGATGACTCCCAACATCTGTGTTACACGAGTCTCCCTTCCTGACCGCACACACACACCGCAGGAGAACGCTTAAATTATCCTTTTTATTAACCATTTTAGAACATGATTAACTCTTTTTTTTATTTTAGATCATACTTACAAATATTCTATGGAATACTACGGATACGGTCTCCAATGCTGATTAGATATATGCACTTTAAACGAAAACAATACAAATTATTTAATATTTTTAAACATTAACCATTTTAGAACATCAATCAATCAAACTTTATTTTTAAAGCACTTTAAAACAACCGAAGTGGACCAAAGTGCTGTACAGAAAAATAAACCAAAAACATACAATACATACTTTGTGTAAAGCAAGAGACATAAAACTAGAAAAATAAACATACCGTAAAAACAGTCAAATAAATAAACAAAATGTCATCGTCAGGTGTCAAAGGTCACGGAGAAAAGGTGGGATTTAAGAAGCAATTTAAAAACATGATTTTTATTTTTTTAATCATACTTATAAATATTCTGTGACTGACACAGTATTTTGATGTATGAATAACAGCAGTGAAGCTGATCAGATATACACACTTTAAACAAAACCAATAAAAATTATTTTATCTTTTTCATTAACCATTTTAGAACATGATTAACTTTATTTTTAATCATACTTCAAAATACTGTGTCAGTCATGGAATATTTGTATGTAAGAATAACAGCAGTGAACTTAGTACAACTGTAAATTTACAATAATATTTCCCTCTTCTTTTCTTATTTTTAAACATTAAACCAACGAGCCTTTGTTTTGGCGGTGGGCCACGGGAGAGCTTCTCCTTTGTTGACAACAAGTTAATAAACGCTTCTCATTACAAATCTAGTGGAATCTCACAAGCTACATTTCCAAATACACGTTATTAGTAACCCTAACTTTTATTTTGATTTGTGGTTTTGTCATATATCATCTTGTTAGTGTGTTTCCTGAAACACAGCAGAATCAGCAGAATGATCACTCAGACAGTGAATCGTTCAGTGATTATGAGTTCACAAATGACTCCCTTATTGAATCGTGAATCAATTTTCACGTCCTTTGAAATGAACCAAGAAGTTTTACTGTGATGTATATACAAGGTTGATGAGAGATACATCAGTCCATTTAATAATCCCTTAAAACTCATCTTTGATCACCAAAATGACATATTTAAGCTTTTCCCTTTTCCTTGGAAAAAAAGACTTCATGACTTATAATATCTTGAATCTAACTCAACACCCTTGCATAATTTAGTATGCGCGGTTCTATGAATATGCAAATGAGCCCCGCCTCCACTCACTCACTCAGCTCAGAGATCCACTGGTTGACGATCACACGTTGATCTGATTGGTTACAAGGTAGTTTGTGACGTCAGAAACACCAGCGATTTCAAAGCGTGTTTTTGAGACTGTCTTTGGTTCACTGCAGTTTTAAGGAGGAAATACTCAGCAATGCTGTCGACTTATGAACTTACACATGCTTTGTCTTAAAGCAGATTAAAAACACCACATAGACGTATGACAGTGTTTATAGGATGCATTGAGGAGGACAAACTACACTCAATAATCCGATACACTGGATTAGATTCTGTGTAAAGAACAACTCTTTGTGACCGTATATAGTTCTCAAGTCTCAAATGTGTTTGTGTTAGACTTTTAATGAATTGTTAAACAGAAGTTTCATGATTTCAATTAATTAGACATGCTTTTTGATTACTGAAATTGACAATTGATAATGGGAAATTTAAATTACAATTTAAAATTACAATTGGAAAGGACTGAATTTGGGAAAAGATCAAATGGATTTCAATCGATTGCATAGGAATATGCTTTTTCGAACCTATTTTTAAAATAATTATGTTTAACAGCTGAATTTGTGGTAATAAACTACATTACCCATGATGCTGTGCAGAAAATTCCACCAATTAGAGTCACGGTGAGCAAATTGCGCCAAAAGAGCTCTTTAGCTCCGCCCACTCATGAATTGTTGTTCAATTGTATACGGTTCACTATTATCATAATTAATTACACATGCTTTTTGATTACATGAACTTCATTTAACCATTAAAATGGAGTATGGGAAATTTAAATCAGAATCCAGACAAATTAAAATGGGAAAAGACAGAATTTGGGGAAAAAATAGGAAGGATTTGATCAGGCCTATAAAAGGACAGGGTGAGGATGAACATCAGACTCAGTGTTTCCAGTGTTGAGGATAAAGCATGCAGATGGGATGAGCTCAGGCCGGTTCGGTGTTCCCAGCAGTGACAACACGGATGAAGAACATCAGAGGACAACACACACACACACACACACACACTCCTCTAGTGTTTACCCAGGCCCGTGGCTCTCAGACGGGGGGGTATTGGCAGGCCTGAGCGCACGCTAAGAGATGATGGATGGCCTAGTCGATATGTTGTGTCTTAAGAGCCCGATTCCCTGCCAGTCCAATCACGAGGCCTCCAGAGCGCGCTCAGCTGATTGGACGAGCCGAGCCGTTCTGCAGGCTGTGACAACACTACGTCTGTCGAGCTGAGTGGAGGCTAATCGATCGTATATGCTTCTGTTGAAGACACGCGTTTGCATTATTGCAGCTTATTATTTAAATAACCATGTTTAACAGCTGGATTTGTGGTGAAAAACTACATTACCCATGATGCTGTGCAGTTTATTCCACCAATTAGATTGTCACCAAAAGAGCTCTATAGCTCCGCCCACTCTCATGAATTGATGTTAAATGGTAGGGATGCACCGATATGAACATTTTGGCTGATACTGATAACCGATAATTGGGTAACACTTTACAATAACTGCACGCTAATCATTAGTTAAGCATTAGTAAACAGTTAATTCATCATTTATAAAGCATTTATAGACATAAGCAGATTATAAATACAGTTATAAATGCTGTATTCTTGATTTAAAAGCATATCTATAATGTGTTTAATTATTGTATTTTCATACTTTATTAATGATCAATAAATGCTTTATTAACATGTATTTCTACTGTAATGCAGGGAGTTATAAAGCATCTAGTAGTGGTTAGTTCACTATTTTGTGAGCTCATCTAAAGTGAGGACTAGTTATGCCTTGTAAAGCGTTTATAAAGGAGATTTAAAGACTGTTAATATTTCCATGTTCTGTATCGCTGTGTTGTGTTTGTTTCCTTTTTCTGTTTAGAAGATAAATGAGTCTTTAAATCTCCTTTATAAATGCTTTACAAAGCATAACTAGTCCTTACTTTAGATGAGCTCACAAAAATAGTGAACTGACCACTACTAAATGCTTTATAACTCCCTGAATCTACTACATTTACTTACACTTTCTAAGTGATCTTATTAATCACTGTCAACTCCTAAATAACTGGTTTGTAAATATGTAAATTTGTAATGCAATACTTCATTTAAAAATGATAAATTGATCATTAATAAAGTGTGAAAATACAATTATTAAACACATTATAGATATGCCTATAAATCAAGAATAAAGCATTTATAGCCGTATTTATAAACTGCTTATTAAGGTCTATTAATGCTTTATAAATGATGAATTAACTGTTTACAAATGCTTAAATAATGATTAATAGCGTGCAGTTATTATAAAGTGTTACCGATAATTCTTTACATTTGTAAACCGATAACCGATATATTGGCCGATAAATCTAAATTCAAGTTTTGATATACTTTGAGAGCCTGATTACAAAAACAAAAAGCTAAAAGCCATGTCCAAAACACTTCAACATAAATCAGACATATACAATACAGTAGCCTAGTTTGACCCAGTGTAAGAGTCCTTAACTTTTAAAATTAATTTTACACTCCTATGGCCAACTTTCTTTATTAAAAAACAGTAACACTTTATAATAAGGTTTCATTTAGTTAGCATTAGTTAACATGAACCAAGACTGAATGAACAATACTTCTACAGCATTTATTAATCTTAATTACATTAAGACTTTTTTTTTAAGATCCAAAGTTGTATCTTTATTCTGTAACAGTAGTTAATGCACTGTGAACTAACGTGAACTCGTTTTTTGGGGGTCGACAGCTTATAAAGCTGTATTTCTGGGTTATTTAGCTTGTTTGCTGTACACCTTGACACACAGCAGCTTTTAGACATAGTTTGGTTTTTTGTTATAAGTTATAAATGACAAGGAGGACAGCTTCACACAATACAAACTCAATGGAGACGGTGGAGAATTTAAATAATCATGATTAACAGCTGAATTTGTGGAGAAAAACTACATTACCCATGATGCTGTGCAGAAAGTTGTGCAACAAGTCTGTCATATAGGCTTACATAAAATTACAATGAGAACCTCAACCTTATAATAAGTGTGTGCTTGGGACAAGACTTTTGTTTTAGTAATCAGGCTCTCAAAACTTATATAAAAACTTAAAACTTCAATTTATCAGCCAATATATCGGTTATCAGCTTTCAAATATAAAGAATTATCGGTTATCGGTATCGGCCTAAATGTATATACGCAAGTTTGTAATGTTGTGATTCGCTCTGTAGCCGAATGGTTTGATTCAAGACTTATAACGCTTTAACAAAGCTTGTTATAAATCCCCAGAATGGAGGAAGTCATGTGAACTCTGGCTGTGTTTGAGTCGTGCTTCTGGCCGAGGAAAGCGTGAGTCCTGGAAGACGAAACACACCGCGAGCGAGGCCATACATCAGGATATTCCAGGAGGACAGTGGCATATAGAGCAGCACATCTGGGGCACGAGACTCACACACACACACGCCGTCTGTAAAGTGCTGACGCCAATAACAGCGCAGTGTTCCTGCGGGACACACTCCAGCGGTGATTACTGCACCAGGAAAACACCGGGATCTGCTTCACATGACCTCTGAAGAACCTCAGGGGTCTGACGGGATTACACGTGTAACATTCAATAAAGACACGCTCTCAGTGTCACGGACACAACACACACCGCTCTGCCTCGACACACACAATCAACATATCCACCAGATTATTAGATATTAGATTGATCAAACACACACACAAGCTCAGATGTGTCAGGATTTTAGTCCCTGGATATTTGATCAGTAAAGAGGACATTATGTTTATTCTGAGAGAGAATATTCTTTAAATAAATTATGTCAGAAAAATCATGAATAAATCTAAATATCACACACACACACTTATTAAAATCACGTAATCACCATTAATCTCAAGCTAAACATGCTGATCAATCTTGCTTTTTGATCAACAACTGACTGCAAGAACTAAAGTGACCATCAGAACCAAACCCAGTGTGTTTCTGGCGTGAGTGTGTGTGATGCTCTGGGTCTTACTGAGGAAACTGAGTCTTGAGTGTGTGTGATGCTCTGGGTCTTACTGAGGAAACTGGGTCTTGAGTGTGTGTGTTGCTCTGGGTCTTACTGTGGAAACTGAGTCTTGAGTGTGTGTGATGCTCTGGGTCTTACTGAGGAAACTGAGTCTTGAGTGTGTGTGATGCTCTGGGTCTTACTGAGGAAACTGAGTCTTGAGTGTGTGTGTTGCTCTGGGTCTTACTGAGGAAACTGAGTCTTGAGTGTGTGTGATGCTCTGGGTCTTACTGAGGAAACTGAGTCTTGAGTGTGTGTGTTGCTCTGGGTCTTACTGAGGAAACTGAGTCTTGAGTGTGTGTGACGCTCTGGGTCTTACTGTGGACACTGAGTCTTGAGTGTGTGTGACGCTCTGGGTCTTACTGTGGAAACTGAGTCTTGAGTGTGTGTGTTGCTCTGGGTCTTACTGAGGAAACTGAGTCTTGAGTGTGTGTGACGCTCTGGGTCTTACTGAGGAAACTGAGTCTTGAGTGTGTGTGACGCTCTGGGTCTTACTGAGGAAACTGAGTCTTGAGTGTGTGTGACGCTCTGGGTCTTACTGTGGAAACTGAGTCTTGAGTGTGTGTGTTGCTCTGGGTCTTACTGAGGAAACTGAGTCTTGAGTGTGTGTGTTGCTCTGGGTCTTACTGTGGAAACTGAGTCTTGAGTGTGTGTGACGCTCTGGGTCTTACTGTGGAAACTGAGTCTTGAGTGTGTGTGTTGCTCTGGGTCTTACTGAGGAAACTGAGTCTTGAGTGTGTGTGATGCTCTGGGTCTTACTGAGGAAACTGAGTCTTGAGTGTGTGTGTTGCTCTGGGTCTTACTGAGGAAACTGAGTCTTGAGTGTGTGTGATGCTCTGGGTCTTACTGAGGAAACTGAGTCTTGAGTGTGTGTGTTGCTCTGGGTCTTACTGAGGAAACTGAGTCTTGAGTGTGTGTGACGCTCTGGGTCTTACTGTGGACACTGAGTCTTGAGTGTGTGTGACGCTCTGGGTCTTACTGTGGAAACTGAGTCTTGAGTGTGTGTGTTGCTCTGGGTCTTACTGAGGAAACTGAGTCTTGAGTGTGTGTGACGCTCTGGGTCTTACTGAGGAAACTGAGTCTTGAGTGTGTGTGACGCTCTGGGTCTTACTGTGGAAACTGAGTCTTGAGTGTGTGTGTTGCTCTGGGTCTTACTGAGGAAACTGAGTCTTGAGTGTGTGTGTTGCTCTGGGTCTTACTGAGGAAACTGAGTCTTGAGTGTGTGTGTTGCTCTGGGTCTTACTGAGGAAACTGAGTCTTGAGTGTGTGTGATGCTCGGGGTCTTACTGAGGAAACTGAGTCTTGAGTGTGTGTGACGCTCTGGGTCTTACTGTGGAAACTGAGTCTTGAGTGTGTGTGTTGCTCTGGGTCTTACTGAGGAAACTGAGTCTTGAGTGTGTGTGTTGCTCTGGGTCTTACTGAGGAAACTGAGTCTTGAGTGTGTGTGTTGCTCTGGGTCTTACTGAGGAAACTGAGTCTTGAGTGTGTGTGACGCTCTGGGTCTTACTGAGGAAACTGAGTCTTGAGTGTGTGTGTTGCTCTGGGTCTTACTGTGGAAACTGAGTCTTGAGTGTGTGTGTTGCTCTGGGTCTTACTGATGAAACTGAGTCTTGAGTGTGTGTGTTGCTCTGGGTCTTACTGAGGAAACTGAGTCTTGAGTGTGTGTGTTGCTCTGGGTCTCACTGTGGAAACTGAGTCTTGAGTGTGTGTGACGCTCTGGGTCTTACTGAGGAAACTGAGTCTTGAGTGTGTGTGACGCTCTGGGTCTTACTGAGGAAACTGAGTCTTGAGTGTGTGTGTTGCTCTGGGTCTTACTGAGGAAACTGAGTCTTGAGTGTGTGTGTTGCTCTGGGTCTTACTGAGGAAACTGAGTCTTGAGTGTGTGTGTTGCTCTGGGTCTTACTGAGGAAACTGAGTCTTGAGTGTGTGTGATGCTCTGGGTCTTACTGAGGAAACTGAGTCTTGAGTGTGTGTGACGCTCTGGGTCTTACTGAGGAAACTGAGTCTTGAGTGTGTGTGACGCTCTGGGTCTTACTGAGGAAACTGAGTCTTGAGTGTGTGTGACGCTCTGGGTCTTACTGAGGAAACTGAGTCTTGAGTGTGTGTGTTGCTCTGGGTCTTACTGAGGAAACTGAGTCTTGAGTGTGTGTGACGCTCTGGGTCTTACTGAGGAAACTGAGTCTTGAGTGTGTGTGACGCTCTGGGTCTTACTGAGGAAACTGAGTCTTGAGTGTGTGTGACGCTCTGGGTCTTACTGAGGAAACTGAGTCTTGAGTGTGTGTGACGCTCTGGGTCTTACTGAGGAAACTGAGTCTTGAGTGTGTGTGTTGCTCTGGGTCTTACTGAGGAAACTGAGTCTTGAGTGTGTGTGTTGCTCTGGGTCTTACTGTGGAAACTGAGTCTTGAGTGTGTGTGACGCTCTGGGTCTTACTGAGGAAACTGAGTCTTGAGTGTGTGTGTTGCTCTGGGTCTTACTGTGGAAACTGAGTCTTGAGTGTGTGTGTTGCTCTGGGTCTTACTGAGGAAACGGAGTCTTGAGTGTGTGTGACGCTCTGGGTCTTACTGAGGAAACTGAGTCTTGAGTGTGTGTGATGCTCTGGGTCTTACTGTGGAAACTGAGTCTTGAGTGTGTGTGACGCTCTGGGTCTTACTGAGGAAACTGAGTCTTGAGTGTCTGTGTTGCTCTGGGTCTTACTGAGGAAACTGAGTCTTGAGTGTGTGTGTTGCTCTGGGTCTTACTGTGGAAACTGAGTCTTGAGTGTGTGTGTTGCTCTGGGTCTTACTGAGGAAACGGAGTCTTGAGTGTGTGTGACGCTCTGGGTCTTACTGAGGAAACTGAGTCTTGAGTGTCTGTGTTGCTCTGGGTCTTACTGAGGAAACTGAGTCTTGAGTGTGTGTGTTGCTCTGGGTCTTACTGTGGAAACTGAGTCTTGAGTGTGTGTGTTGCTCTGGGTCTTACTGAGGAAACGGAGTCTTGAGTGTGTGTGACGCTCTGGGTCTTACTGAGGAAACTGAGTCTTGAGTGTGTGTGTTGCTCTGGGTCTTACTGTGGAAACTGAGTCTTGAGTGTGTGTGATGCTCTGGGTCTTACTGTGGAAACTGAGTCTTGAGTGTGTGTGACGCTCTGGGTCTTACTGTGGAAACTGAGTCTTGAGTGTGTGTGACGCTCTGGGTCTTACTGTGGAAACTGAGTCTTGAGTGTGTGTGTTGCTCTGGGTCTTACTGTGGAAACTGAGTCTTGAGTGTGTGTGATGCTCTGGGTCTTACTGTGGAAACTGAGTCTTGAGTGTGTGTGATGCTCTGGGTCTTACTGTGGAAACTGAGTCTTGAGTGTGTGTGTTGCTCTGGGTCTTACTGTGGAAACTGAGTCTTGAGTGTGTGTGTTGCTCTGGGTCTTACTGTGGAAACTGAGTCTTGAGTGTGTGTGACGCTCTGGGTCTTACTGTGGAAACTGAGTCTTGAGTGTGTGTGATGCTCTGGGTCTTACTGAGGAAACTGAGTCTTGAGTGTGTGTGTTGCTCTGGGTCTTACTGTGGAAACTGGGTCTTGAGTGTGTGTGACGCTCTGGGTCTTACTGTGGAAACTGAGTCTTGAGTGTGTGTGTTGCTCTGGGTCTTACTGTGGAAACTGAGTCTTGAGTGTGTGTGTTGCTCTGGGTCTTACTGTGGAAACTGAGTCTTGAGTGTGTGTGATGCTCTGGGTCTTACTGTGGAAACTGAGTCTAGAGTGTGTTTTGCTCTGGGTCTTACTGTGGAAACTGAGTCTTGAGTGTGTGTGTTGCTCTGGGTCTTACTGTGGAAACTGAGTCTTGAGTGTGTGTGTTGCTCTGGGTCTTACTGTGGAAACTGAGTCTTGAGTGTGTGTGATGCTCTGGGTCTTACTGTGGAAACTGAGTCTTGAGTGTGTGTGACGCTCTGGGTCTTACTGTGGAAACTGAGTCTTGAGTGTGTGTGACGCTCTGGGTCTTACTGTGGAAACCGAGTCTTGAGTGTGTGTGTTGCTCTGGGTCTTACTGAGGAAACTGAGTCTTGAGTGTCTGTGTTGCTCTGGGTCTTACTGAGGAAACTGAGTCTTGAGTGTGTGTGTTGCTCTGGGTCTTACTGTGGAAACTGAGTCTTGAGTGTGTGTGTTGCTCTGGGTCTTACTGAGGAAACGGAGTCTTGAGTGTGTGTGACGCTCTGGGTCTTACTGAGGAAACTGAGTCTTGAGTGTGTGTGTTGCTCTGGGTCTTACTGTGGAAACTGAGTCTTGAGTGTGTGTGATGCTCTGGGTCTTACTGTGGAAACTGAGTCTTGAGTGTGTGTGACGCTCTGGGTCTTACTGTGGAAACTGAGTCTTGAGTGTGTGTGACGCTCTGGGTCTTACTGTGGAAACTGGGTCTAGAGTGTGTTTTGCTCTGGGTCTTACTGTGGAAACTGAGTCTTGAGTGTGTGTGTTGCTCTGGGTCTTACTGTGGAAACTGAGTCTTGAGTGTGTGTGTTGCTCTGGGTCTTACTGTGGAAACTGAGTCTTGAGTGTGTGTGATGCTCTGGGTCTTACTGTGGAAACTGAGTCTTGAGTGTGTGTGTTGCTCTGGGTCTTACTGTGGAAACTGAGTCTTGAGTGTGTGTGACGCTCTGGGTCTTACTGTGGAAACTGAGTCTTGAGTGTGTGTGATGCTCTGGGTCTTACTGAGGAAACTGAGTCTTGAGTGTGTGTGTTGCTCTGGGTCTTACTGTGGAAACTGGGTCTTGAGTGTGTGTGACGCTCTGGGTCTTACTGTGGAAACTGAGTCTTGAGTGTGTGTGTTGCTCTGGGTCTTACTGTGGAAACTGAGTCTTGAGTGTGTGTGTTGCTCTGGGTCTTACTGTGGAAACTGGGTCTTGAGTGTGTGTGACGCTCTGGGTCTTACTGTGGAAACTGAGTCTTGAGTGTGTGTGTTGCTCTGGGTCTTACTGAGGAAACTGAGTCTTGAGTGTGTGTGATGCTCTGGGTCTTACTGTGGAAACTGAGTCTTGAGTGTGTGTGTTGCTCTGGGTCTTACTGTGGAAACTGAGTCTTGAGTGTGTGTGTTGCTCTGGGTCTTACTGTGGAAACTGAGTCTTGAGTGTGTGTGTTGCTCTGGGTCTTACTGTGGAAACTGGGTCTTGAGTGTGTGTGACGCTCTGGGTCTTACTGTGGAAACTGAGTCTTGAGTGTGTGTGTTGCTCTGGGTCTTACTGTGGAAACTGAGTCTTGAGTGTGTGTGTTGCTCTGGGTCTTACTGTGGAAACTGGGTCTTGAGTGTGTTCATGCACTGGCGTGTGGGACGCAGATGCTCGATGAACCGGCTCAGGCTTCTGTATTCTGCCCTGCACATCTTCATCTTACTCTCCTGCTTATCTGGAAGACAGACCGAGAGAAAACATGCATTACTGAGAGACTGATTTATTTATTCAATATTATTACACGGCTCTGTGGAATACTTGATTCTGATTGGTCAATCGCTCCATCCAGTGGTATATTATTCCCAGATAACAACCTCTGAGAACAGAGACACAGGCTCATCCGGGTCACTGAAGGCAGCAGCGCTATACACTCGCTAGGAACGGGTTTTCTTCGTGGAAGTTTTACATTTTAAGAGCTAATAAAATTTGTGTGTGTGTGTGTGTGTGTGTGTGTGTGTGTGTGTGTGTGTGTGTGTGTGTGTGTGTGTGTGTGTGTGTGTGTGTGTGTGTGTGTGTGTGTGTGTGTGTGTGTGTGTGTGTTTGTGTGTGTGTGTGTGTGTGTGTGTGTGTGTCCGGGGTGGGTAAACGGGAGAATCAGGAGAATTCCCGGTGGGCCGCTTCACTTTTGGGCCGGTCGAGTACTTTTTTTCATTTTTTTTTCACATTTGTCACGTTAGTTACTTTAGGCTACACACGCTCCGCATTCTGACACCGCAGCCGCAGCCTCTGCATGGGTTGTACCATGTGAGGGAGTTCTCCCCTCCCCTCCTATAGAGTTGGTTGGGTCCATAGTCCGTCTTTTCCAAAACGTTTTCTCAGGTAGGCTACCGCGGCACCGCCAGCGCCTACCGATAGCTGGGCCGGCCCTACCGTAACGGTACGCGTCAGGGAGGATGGATGGGAGGAAGAGGCCAGGAGGTATGGAAGCTTGTTTCCGCCACAGAATAAAACATTTTAAAAGATAACTGCGACTTTTTATCTCACAATTGCGAGTTTACATCTCGCAATTTTGACTTTATTTCTCAGAATTGCGAGATATAAAGTCAGAATTGCGTGAAATAAAGTCGCAATTGCGTGTTATAAAGTCAGAATTGCGAGATATAAAGTCAGAATTGCGAGATATAAAGTCAGAATTGCGAGATATAAAGTCAGAATTGCATGATATAAAGTCAGAATTGCGAGATATAAAGTCAGAATTGCATGATATAAAGTCAGAATTGCGAGATATAAAGTCAGAATTGCATGTTATAAAGTCAGAATTGCGAGATATAAAGTCAGAATTGCGAGATATAAAGTCAGAATTGCGAGATATAAAGTCAGACTTGCGAGATATAAAGTCAGAATTGCAAGATATAAAGTCAGAATTGCGAGATATAAAGTCAGAATTGCATGATATAAAGTCAGAATTGCGAGATATAAAGTCAGAATTGCGAGATATAAAGTCAGAATTGCGAGATATAAAGTCAGAATTGCGAGATATAAAGTCAGAATTGCGAGATATAAAGTCAGAATTGCGAGATATAAAGTCAGAATTGCGAGATATAAAGTCAGAATTGCGAGATATAAAGTCAGAATTGCATGATATAAAGTCAGAATTGCGAGATATAAAGTCAGAATTGCGAGATATAAAGTCAGAATTGTGTGATATAAAGTCAGACTTGCGAGATATAAAGTCAGAATTGCAAGATATAAAGTCAGAATTGCGAGATATAAAGTCAGAATTGCGAGATATAAAGTCAGAATTGCGAGATATAAAGTCAGAATTGCGAGATATAAAGTCAGAATTGCGAGATATAAAGTCAGAATTGCATGATATAAAGTCAGAATTGCATGATATAAAGTCAGAATTGCGAGATATAAAGTCAGAATTGTGTGAAATAAAGTTGCAATTGCTTCTTATAAAGTCTAAGTGAATTATTATTTAACCTTTACATTATTTGTTGAACCATGGTATTAATACAAACTACACAATAGTACGAGCTGAACTGTTGCTTCATTTATCCAATTTGGAAAAAGTGCTAATTTGGAATTCCACCATGGAAAAAGTGGGCGGGTCTTGGGCCTGAAACTCCCGGGCTGAAAAGTGGCCCCACTCCGGCCCTGTGTGTGTGTGTGTGTGTGTGTATTCTCAGAATAAACTCCTTCAGGTTGATGGAAGACCTGATCCTGATCACCCTGTCAGGGTTTATTCTGAGATAACAACCGGCTGGATGTACATTATCCCTTGAGTGTGTGTGTGTGTATGTATATAAGGTGTTGACGTAATTTGCACTGAAACAGAAGCTAAGGCGGGACTTATTGAATGGCTCCTCCCCCTTTTCAAACAGCCAATAGCGTTTAGTTTCCCTCACAGACTGACAGCACCATGGAAGCGAATGCGAGCGCTGATGATACGCTGGATTCAATAGTAGAGATGTGAATAAACTCTAGCCATTTCATTCTTAATCAACGTACAGTTGAACACAGAATAAAACTGGAGCGTTTGAGCAGCCGAACACACACTCCAACACATATTGCTCCGTGTGTGTCAACGCTCGCTTCGGTCAGGTGGTGTTTATAGCAGAGGGGGCGGGGCTTCAGTCTAATTCAGACTAATTAAAAAGTAAGTAATCAGATATCACCACTTTATGTCACTTCAAAATCAAACGTGAAATGGCCTGAAAACATGATAATGTGGGGTTTAGAGAAATTAAAGGCACATCTTCGTGTCTGTGACCAGCGTTTACTGAGATTAATGACAAAAGCAACATCAGTTCACAAATAAAACATATTTAAACTGTTACTGCCTTTAGTTATTATTTTGGAATAAATGTAAAACTGCTAATAGCACTAACATGATGAGATTCATACTTGTTATTAGAACATTACTTTTATATTGTTAATGTACAAAAAAAATACAAAATAGAATTGTATTTCTTTCTCTCTTTTTGTTGATATTGTAAGTAATGCTTATTTAATCAGGAAAATGTGACAATAATTAGTGTAACTGGGACATGAATTTACATTTGATTTATAAAAAAACAAAAACAACAAAAAACTATGATGACATAAATATATACATACACACACATACACATACACGCACACACACACACATACACTAGTGTATGTAAGATCTATCGTGAGTATTAAAGCTGATATCTTTCCGTGAAGACTCAGTGTTTAGTGTGGTAACACCAGTCTGACACTGATATCTCCTCAGAGTAACAGATGCACGATGTTATTTAATGACAGTGATGTATAATCCTAATTTGCCTCATTAAGATTTTACTGTAGTAATTAGCAGAGCTGGTTATCATGGTGATGTTTATCATTTATCACAGACTTACACGTTTGTACCATCATGTGAAGGCCAGATAAAACATCGAATGTAAATACAACATCAGGTGCACAGATAGATATTAAATATACAAACATGAGGGGAGCTGTCAGCTTGCTCACACACACACACACACACACACACACACACACACACACACACTTCCGCTGTACTGTACCTGCGAGAGCCGCGCTGCTGCTGCCTGACACGGAATCCATGATTAAATTAAAAAACACTTTCACAACATAAACAACAGTTATTACGGCAAACACGTCAGACTCTGCGCCCACTTCCTGGTCCACTCCCGCGAACGCGTTCAAACGTCACATCAAAGGAAACGCGCTCCTGATTGGCCGAGATGACTTCTGACGTTGAGCATAGCGGCAGCTGATTGGAGGATTGTGACGTGAAGCTTGCTGTTGATATAATGAGAAAAAAAAATCATTAGACTTTCTATTACATGAAGAAGTCATACGTGACGGTAACTAACTTGACAATTTATCAATTTCAGATCCAGAATTTTGTTTAATCATTACTCTTCCGAGTCTACATAGAAATAATCATTACAATTTAAACCAGAGCGCTACATTTTACCTACACATAAACATAAACATTAATTATGCCACAATAATATTTCTGGACGAGCTAAACGTGTGATGCTTTAAACGATTGATATTTTGTATTGCCCCCAAAAAAAATCGTTAAGATGAACAAATACTGTATAATCACATATTTAATTCTATAAACTGACATGTTCAGAGTTTAATACGAACAGTCCGACGATGAAATATGCGTTTAAACTGTATTTTGGTTTATAATACTGGCATAGGCATATTCTCTGACTAACTTATTAAGAATTACTAGTGTTTTTGTCTTTATTTTACTTCGTCATAATTAATGGACTATGTTTCTGGCCGCTGTTAAACCTCTTACTGTGTTCATCCATTCTCACTTCAGTCTTTCAGTCATGCTTTACTCACTGTGATACTTCACATGCTCAGAGTAAAGCTGTTCGCTGCTCCAGCTCAGACTGCTGAAGACTGCTGTGTGCGGTTGTGATAAACACTTGGACTGTAGTGTATCAGACAGGAATCCAGTGTGTGTAAGTGCAGTGTGTGTGTGAGCGCGTGACCTCTGACCCCTGGATCAGGCAGTGCTCCTCAGAAAGGCAGATCGAGGGGTCCCGAGGCGGCGTGAGGCTGAGTGTGTGTGTGTGTGTGTGTGTGTGTGTGTGTGTCATCTGGGGTCCAGAGGCTGATTACTGTGAGTGGAGGGCAGGTAGACTGAAGATCAGAGAGAGAGAGAGGAGTGTGTGTGTCGGTGTGTGTGGATCAGAGAGAGAGAGAGGAGTGTGTGTGTCGGTGTGTGTGGATCAGAGAGAGAGAGAGGAGTGTGTGTGTCGGTGTGTGTGGATCAGAGAGAGAGAGAGGAGTGTGTGTTTCGGTGTGTGTGGATCAGAGAGAGAGAGAGAGAGAGAGAGGAGTGTGTGTGTGGATCAGAGAGAGAGAGAGGAGTGTGTGTTGGTGTGTGTGGATCAGAGAGAGAGAGAGAGAGAGGAGTGTGTGTGTCGGTGTGTGTGGATCAGAGAGAGAGAGAGGAGTGTGTGTGTCGGTGTGTGTGGATCAGAGAGAGAGAGAGGAGTGTGTGTGTCGGTGTGTGTGGATCAGAGAGAGAGAGAGAGGAGTGTGTGTGTGGATCAGAGAGAGAGAGAGAGAGGAGTGTGTGTGTGGATCAGAGAGAGAGAGAGGAGTGTGTGTGTTGGTGTGTGTGGATCAGAGAGAGAGAGAGAGGAGTGTGTGTGTGTGCTGAGATCAGCGGATCAGTGTACGCCAGTGATAACATCAGAGGATGTAATGGCTGTAACAAGCGGATCAGAGGGGAGTGTGTGTGTGTGTGTGTGTGTGTGTGTGTGTGTGTGTGTGTGTGTGTGTGTGTGTGTGTACCTACTTAACTATATTTTGGGGACAAATTTGTACCCAGAAGTGACCAAAATCTCCAAAAAACTCCCTATAGGGATGTCCTCATTTGTAAATCTGTTTTAAAAATAAAGTAATTAAAATGTTTAAAATGTGTGTGTATGAGAGAGAGAGAATGTGTGTGTGAGAATCTCTCTCTCTCTGTGTGTGTGTGTGTGTGTGTGTGTGTGTGTGTGTGTGTGTGTGTGTGTGTGTGTGTGTGTGTGTGTGTGTGTGTGAGAGAGAGAGAGAGAGAGAGTCTGTGTGTGTGTGAGAATCTCTCTGAGCTGTGTGTGTGTGTGTGTGTGTGTGTGTGTGTGTGTGAGGCTCATGTAAACAGGCCAGTGTAACACGCAGTGATGTTAACCAGCTGTGCAGTCGCTCTCAGCAGGAGATGACGGAGTGTGTAAGTGTGTGTTGCTGTGAGACACTGATCTCTGCATCGCTGCAGTCACACACACCGTTACAGAGCTGCGTCTCTAATGACAGCATTTTCCCTCGACACACACACATCAGCCTCCCGCCGCAAAACACTACACACATTTAAAACATGCTTATCTACGCGCTTTTCTTCTCAGTTTTGCTCTCGTATCAAATCTGATTTAAAGTCTCCATGAAATCAAAACGGACAATTCTTGTTTTCTTTTTTGTTTTTTTATGTAATACTGCAGATTTATCGGAGCACATCATGATTGTGTTAATAATCTTCAATCAGAATATCTTCTGTGATGACGAGGGCGGGCCATCCTAAAACTCACTCTAAACAATGCTGGGTTAAAAACAACCCAAGTCTTGCTGAAACTGGACAAATGCAGTGAATGGGTTGTTTTAACTCAGCGGTTGGGTTAATGTTTGCCCAAGGTGCTGGGTAGTTTTATTTAACCCAACTATTGTTTAATGATTACTGTATTTCTTACTTAAAATGAACCCTAAGTATGTTGAAAATGAACATTTATGAATACGTTTAATGAACAATAATTAAACACTAAACATTTATTAGATTGCTTATTGATAAATGTTCACCTTTTGATTATTATTGTTGCCTCTAGTTATTATGTGTCTGAATTTTAATTTACAACCTATTTTGTGTTCATTTTAAGCCAGCCATGTAGTATTTTTCTTTTATTTTAAATAGTTGAGTTAAATAAAACTACCCAGCACCCTGGCAAACATTTAACCCAACCGCTGAGTTAAAACAACCCATTCACTGCGTTTGTCCAGTTTCAGCCCGACTTGGGTTGTTTTTAACCCAGCATTGTTTAGAGTGTGAGATCCAGAGAAAGGGTAAAAGATGTTAAATTACTGAATACCGTAAAAAAAACTCAACACCCCCAAAGGACATATATTTCAAATTTTAAGGTCTTTCTTTTCTTTTCTTTCTTTACCTTTTTTTCGTCTATTCTTAAATTGTTTTAGTTTTTTTGGTCGATGTGTGTATTTTGTAAAATTTCTGTATGTATTCCTGCAATAATAAAAGAAAAAAGTGTGAGATCCACCAATAGCAAACCACAACCCTCGAACACAATCAAGCCCCGCCCACATTAGCTCTTGTACCGGAAGCGGTTCGCTGAGATGTAACGGTAGGCTACGGAGAAACACTTCCGTTTCATGCTGACTTTAATCTACTCTCCATAGGCCAGCATTCCCGATTCCAGGCTGCTGTTTTGTGTTGTGTGTGTTGGGGTCAGTGAAATATAAAAACAGGGTGATGTTGCTGGTCTCTGTTTAACTGTAACCTGCTGAATCCACTGCCTGAGATGTTGTGTGTAAAAGCACGAGCTCTGGCTTGGATGTACACACACGTGCAGAAACGCCTGGGTCGGATCCGTCATATCCCTGAAATCCCACAGCTATATTTCACATGAAAGAGGACAAGACTCTGAGATTTTAAAGCTGTTTCACTCATTTATTTTATTAGCTTTTAATGAACGTAATTAGACGGCAAGTAATTAAATGTAATTGTGCTCGCGACGTCCCCCCCATCGCCGCAGACTGGCCCGGGCGACATGTGTGTGTGTGTGTGTGTGAGCAAATCTGCCGGATTAATTGGGGATAGATAATATTTTTGGATTGTGTTTCACACTAAATGGCCGCGCGCCGAAACAAAGAGCGCGACTGAAGCTCATTAATCATGTCGAGGGGAGATGTGTGTGTGAGTAAAGTAGCGGGCCGTGCTGCTCACACACACACACACACACACACACACACTTTGAGTCCTGTCAGGGCCGGAGCTCGGACCCACCGCTAATTACTCTGACGCCATCCCAGAGAAAACACTCAACCTCGGCAGTGTGTCCCTGTGAGCTGCGCCAAACTCACACACTCGGGTGTGTGTGTGTAGATGAAGAAATGATTGCAAACTTGTAGAAAGATTTCCATCATTTCTAAAATGTTGTTTGTTTGTTGTATACGTGTATTCAGGAGTGTGTCTCGCTGCTCTTCAGGCTCTGGGATTCAGGGAAATATCCACCGCTCCCGATTCTGATGATCAAAATGAGGAATAAAAAAAAAAAAGGCATTTCTATCTATCAATCATTAGTGAGTGAAATTACACAGAGTGTGTGTGTGTGTGTGTGTGTGTGTGAGTGGACATGTTTAGCTATACTTTAGGACCAGATGTCTCCACAAGGATAGTAAAACTGAGGACTTTTTGTTGGACCTCACAAGGAAAAATGATTAATAAATAATAATTTTAAAAAAATATATATAAAAAAAATAAAATAAACATAAAGTGTGTGTTTTTTTGTGTCTTTTTTTTTTTTTTTGAAAATGTAAAAATGCAGACAGTTGTGTGTGATGGGTAGGTTTAGGGGTTGGGTTAGTGTGTGTGTGTGTGTGTGTGTGTGTGTGTGTGTGTGATGGGTAGGTTTAGGGGTAGGGTTAGTGTGTGTGTGTGTGTGTGTGTGTGTGTGTGTGTGTGTGTGTGTGTGTGATGGGTAGGTTTAGGGGTAGGGTTAGTGTGTGTGTGTGTGATGGGTATATTTAGGGGTAGGGTTTGTGTGTGTGTGTGTGTGATGGGTATATTTAGGGGTAGGGTTTGTGTGTGTGTGTGTGTGTGATGGGTATATTTAGGGGTAGGGTTTGTGTGTGTGTGATGGGTATATTTAGGGGTAGGGTTTGTGTGTGTGTGTGATGGGTATATTTAGGGGTAGGGTTTGTGTGTGTGTGTGTGATGGGTAGGTTTAGGGGTAGGGTTAGTGTGTGTGTGTGTGTGTGTGTGATGGGTATGTTTAGGGGTAGGGTTTGTGTGTGTGTGTGATGGGTAGGTTTAGGGGTCGGGTTAGTGTGTGTGTGTGTGATGGGTATATTTAGGGGTAGGGTTAGTGTGTGTGTGTGTGTGTGTGTGTGAGAGAGAGTGAGAGAGAGATGGGTAGGTTTAGGGGTCGGGTTAGTGTGTGTGTGTGTGTGATGGGTATATTTGGGGGTAGGGTTAGAGTGTGTGTGTTGGGTAGGTTTAGGGGTAGGGTTAGTGTGTGTGATGGGTAGGTTTAGGGGTAGGCTTATTGTGTGTGTGTGTGTGTGTGTGTGTGTGTGTGTGTGTGTGATGGTTAGGTTTAGGGGTAGGGTTAGTGTGTGTGTGATGGGTATATTTAGGGGTAGGGTTAGTGTGTGTGTGTGTTGGGTAGGTTTATGGGTAGGGTTAGTGTGTGTGTGTGTGTGATGGTTAGGTTTAGGGGTAGGGTTAGTGTGTGTGTGTGTGTGATGGGTATATTTAGGGGTAGGGTTAGTGTGTGTGTGTGTTGGGTAGGTTTAGGGGTAGGGTTAGTGTGTGTGTGATGGGTAGGTTTAGGGGTAGGGTTAGTGTGTGTGTGTGTGTGTGTGTGTGTGTGTGTGTGTGTGTGTGTGTGTGTGTGTGTGTGTGTGTGTGAGAGAGAGAGCAATCTCTGCTGATATCCTGGAGGCATTAGTCTGATTGGGTTAGGGTTAGGGTTAGGGTTAGTGTGTGTGTGATGGGTACGTTTAGGGGTAGGGTTAGTGTGTGTGTGTGTGATGGGTAGGTTTAGGGTTAGGGTTAGTGTGTGTGTGTGTGTGTGTGTGTGTGATGGGTAGGTTTAGGGGTAGGGTTAGTGTGTGTGTGTGTGTGTGTGTGTGTGTGTGTGTGTGAGAGAGAGAGAGAGAGAGAGCAATCTCTGCTGATATCCTGGAGGCATTAGTCTGATTGGGTTAGGGTTAGGGTTAGGGTTAGGGTTAGGGTTAGTGTGTGTGTGATGGGTACGTTTAGGGGTAGGGTTAGTGTGTGTGTGTGTGATGGGTAGGTTTAGGGGTAGGGTTAGTGTGTGTGTGTGTGTGATGGGTAGGTTTAGGGGTAGGGTTAGTGTGTGTGTGTGTGTGTGTGTGTGTGTGTGTGTGTGTGTGTGTGTGTGTGTGTGTGTGTGTGAGAGAGAGCAATCTCTGCTGATATCCTGGAGGCATTAGTCTGATTGTGGGTATAGTCGTGTAGTTTGATGTGTTTGCTGATGATTATTGTCCAGCGCTGGAGTGAAGGAGATGCTCGTGTTTTACACCGTCAGCTCAGTGAGTTTACCTGTGGTCAGACATTATTATTATTATTATAATATGATCTGCTCGAGTGATTGTGGCTCCCTGCTTCAAGGGTTCAGCTCTCGAAGTGTTTGTATACATTGAAAATCCGTGATGTCGGTGAGCAAACAAACAGCACAACATCAGCGCGACGGAAGAGTTGTGGCATTGTGTGTTTCTAATGACATTATCCAGTCAGATCTAAAGGAGAGAAGCGAAGGCATTGTGTCTCATTTACACACACACACACTCCGAGAGCGTCTCATTTACACACACACACACTCTCGGAGCGAGACAGACAGCGGCAGACGCTGGCTAAATGAAAGGTTATGCGTTGCCCTGTGTTTGTATTGTCAATAACTGCAGAAGGCTGTCAGGAAAGTGCAGAGATAAAGGTCAATAACTCTGACAAATGTGTTTGTGTTTGAAGAGTGGCGCTGATAGCAGCCGACGCCACAATAACACACTCATTATTCCCACACACACACACACACACACCAGCGGGAAATCAGATTCATATACTCTAGATTTATATAACGCTCATGTCGCTGTGTGCTTTCACATTCATGACACACACAACCTAATTCACAATAAACAGACTCTGTGTTTTATGGTAATATTACTTATATGAAACCATTTTCTTTTAAAAAATATTTAAAATATTAAATATTAAAATATTTTTGCACAAGCTGAGAAAAATGGTCTAAATGAACTGGTTTTATTGAAGTTATTTGAACCTAAATACATTAATTTATACCAACAAAACTCATGTTTATGAGTTGCAGGTTCCCACTTCTTACAGTGATTTTTTATTATTATTTAAGGATCCAAAATGATCCAATACTGTCTCTATTTTTATATTACTATTTTCATAATTTCTTCCTTTTTTAAAAGATGAATAAATGTAAATAGTATAGAAGAAAAAATAAAGCTATATGGAAACTAAACACTGTTATGAATATATGTGAATATACATAGGTGTGTGTAAAGAGAGATTGTGTGTGAGAGAGATTTTGTGTGTGTGTAAGAGAGAGAGAGAGTAAGATAGTGTGTGTGTAAGAGAGAGAGTTTGAGATAGTGTGTGTGAGTGAGAGAAAGTGTGTGTGTGTGTAGATGAACATATGATTGTAAAATTGTAGAAAGACTTCCATCATTTCTAATATGTTGTTTGCTGTATGTAGTGTAATTTTCTTCACTCTTCTCTTCTCTTCTCTTCTCTTCTCTTCTCTTCTCTTCTCTTCTCTTCTCTTCTCTTCTCTTCTCTTCTCTTCTCTTCTCTTCCTCTGAGTTTAAACCTGCAGGGAGAATAGATGTGTTTGCATTCCTGTGTTTGTTGGTTCGGGAACACGATCTCGTACAGGAGTGAGTATTTTTATATATTGAGGTGATTTTGTGTGAAGTTTATTTTGAACTGCAGCCGGCGAATACAACTGATGCAAATGTTTGTTTTCTTTATTCCCTGTGTGTGTGTGTGTGTGTGTGTGTGTGTGTGTGTGTGTGTGTGTGTGTGTGTGTGTAAGAGATGTGCTTTCACTGCCTCTCTCATTCCTCTGGGAATATGAAGTGTTTCTCTCTGTGTGTGTGTGTGTGTCTGTGTGTGTGTGTGTGTGTGTGTGTGTGTTGCGGTGGGATGTTGTAAACTCAGGGCTGTTGTGTGTGTGTGTGTGTGTGTGTGTGTGTGTGTGTGTGTGTGTGTGTGTGTGTGTGTGTGTGTGTGTGTGTGTGTGTGTTATTAGCCTGCATGTCGAGCGGATCTTTTGTGAGAAGCTGTTCCGGTATTCTTTCATTATCTGGAGCAACAAAGAAAGTCTTTTGTTTGCAGTTTTCCTGCAGGGCTTCATCCGTACGTAACTCACTACTGTCCCCTGCTGGCCGACCACAGCACTGAGTGTGTGTGTGTGTGTGTGTGTGTGTGTGTGTGTGTGTGTGTGTGTGTGTGTGTGTGTGTGTGTGTGTGTGTGTGTGTGTGTGAGAGAGAGAGAGAGAGAGAGAGAGAGAGAGAGAGTGTGTGTGTGTGTGTGTGTGTGTGTGTGTGTGTGTGTGTGTGTGTGTGTGTGTGAGAGAGAGAGAGATAGAGAGAGAGAGAGCGTGTGTGTGTGTGTGTGTGTGTGTGTGAGAGAGAGAGAGAGAGTGTGTGTGTGTGTGTGTGTGTGTGCGTGTGTGTGTGTGTGTGTGTGTGTGTGTGTGTGTGTGTGTGTTGTTTGCAGGTGAGCTGTGACTCACACACACTTCTCTCTGCATGTTCCTCCGGTCATGTGGACGAGCAAACGCTGAGAGGAAAAGCTCATCCAGGGTGAATATGGCGGATCCTCAAACCCTGCAGAAGTAACGTGTGTGTAAGATGACGTGTGTGTGGATGTGTGTGTAAGATGACGTGTGTGTGGATGTGTGTGTAAGATGACGTGTGTGTGGATGTGTGTGTAAGATGACGTGTGTGTGGATGTGTTGATTCTCTCCTGGAGAGTTTAGTCTCCGTCGGTCACTGATGTGCACGCTGGACGTGTGTGTGTGTGTGTGTGTGTGTGTGTGTGTGTGTTCTGCGGGGTTAAGCTGATGTGCAGTCAGGTTCCTCATGTCAAATGACCAATTAAAGTGTGTATGGAGGATGGCAGACTCTCCAGCGCTGAGGCCTCACGGGAACCCGTCCGACCAGAGCGCTATCACTCACATGTAAACTGGATTCATTCATTAGCCGTTTACCAGCCCTATCATTATTCATTACACACACACACACACACACACACACACACACACACACACACACACAGATGCAGTCGATCTATGCACTGCTGTTATTGTAGTGTTCAAATGTACAGTCTTAGAAATAAAAGGGGGAACAACCATTTATATTTTCCATTTCAGTGACCCACAGATATTCCTGAAGAACATTTAAAACACCTCAAGAACCTTTTTATACATTAATATATGAACTAACATGAGCAATACATTTATTACAGTGTTTATTAATCTTTGTTAATGTTAGTTAATAAAAAGCTGTTTATTGATTGTTCATGTTAGTTCACAGTGCATTAACTAATGTTAACAAATACAACCTTTGATTTTAATAACGTATTAAATGTTGAAATTAATATTAATTAATATTTATAAATGCTAAGTGTTGATCACTGTTAGTTCATGTTAACTAGGCTAATGAACCTTAGTGTTACTCTTTGTTTTTACAGATGCAGGGAAGCATTGATTGCAGGTTATAATTTTTCTCTTTTCACTCTCAATTTTGTAAAAACACTAAATGCATTTTTTTTTATTATTATTTTTAAAAAATCCCTGTGGAGCTTCTTTTTAATATATATTTTTTAACAGAACACTATCATAAATAAATATGATATGAATGTCTGCATGTCGTAATACTGAAGTGCTGCCATGTGTCTCGAAGAGAAGCGCATATCCCCGACCAGTGTGAGAGATTAGTTCCCATTCAAATGAATAATTGTATTTAATCTGTGTGTGATGTTGCGCATGTGGCGAGTGTTTTCGTGACACGTGATCTTCATTGATCAGCAGTGTGCGTGACCTCTGACCTCACTCCTGCTGGTTAAAGACAGTGTAAGTAACAGTAGATGCACTAACACACTTATACACGCGCGTCTCGTTCGGTTCTCTCCGTGTGTGTGTGTGTGTGTGTGTGTGTGTGTGTGTGTGTGTGTGTGTGTGTGTGTGTGAAACACATCAGCATTCAGCAGCATGACAGCCCGTCGGCGAATAGAGCTTTATTTACATGCTTTTATATTCCTGTCTCGCTCGTGTCTGAGGGACTATAAATATCTCGGTCCTTCACATGAAGCGTCTCGGTGTCGTGGAGAAGGACGGGTGAGGTGTATGGCGACGGTGGGCAGCGTTACACAAAATAATAACACAATCACTGCATGATTTACAGTCTGAACCAGAGGAAAACGCTGAACACAGGCTTTAAACTCCAGCGTTTGCAACTCACGATGTGAAGTATTTCATGAAACGCTGTAGAAACACTTTTGAACGAATATGAACATGCTTGATTTATTATATCAGTGCCAGTCAGACGTTTTTAATATTTGTGAAAGAGTCTCTTCTGCTCTGCATTTATTTGATCAAAAATACAGTAAAAACAGTGAAATATTATTAAACAGCAGTTTTCTATGTGATATAGTAAAGTGTAATTTATTCCTGATCAAAGCTGAATGTTCAGCATCATTACTCCAGTCTTCAGTGTCACATGATCCTTCAGAAATCACTCTAATATGAGGATTTGATGCTCAAGAAACATTTATGATTATTATCAATGTTTCAGATTTTTGTGGAAATCATCATACATTTCGTTTCAGGATTTTGTTTTAATAGAAAGTTCAAAAGAACAGCATTTATTTGAAATAGAATCTTATAAATGTCTTTACTGTCACATTTGATCAATTCAATGCGTCCTTGATGAATAAAAGTATTAATTAATTTAAAAAAAAATCTTACTGAGTCCAAACTTTTGAATGGTACTGTATTTATAATGCATTAACGTCTTCTGACAGACTGCATTAATTGTGATCTGAATTGATTTTTTATTAAACCTCTGTAATTTCTGCACTTCTGAAAATGGTGGACTTCTGTTGACAATATCCAGATATGAAGCTAATTGTAAAACTAATTGTTCTGTCACTCTTAAATAGATATATCTGCTTTATTTTGATAATTTATAGGACTTCATTTGCATTTCATTATCAGAACTCTATATTGAATTTACTCAAAAATAAGCAATTCGATTAATAAACGCAGCGGATGTCATATAGTCAAATCAAGTCAGCTTTATTAATACAGCACTTCATACAGTACTGATTGTTTCAGAGCAGCTTTACAGTGATAACAGGAACATGATGCTGTTGTTCAGCTGAAGTCAGTTCAGTCTTTATTCATATCTGTTGTAAAGAGAATCAATCATTAAATTAGTTCATTGCGTCTATAAAGCAGTTCTGCAGAAAATGATGTCATCGTCCAGACAGAAATGCACCTGGACCGCTTTTTCATTTTTTGTACGCGTTTGGACATTTTTTATACTAATTCTTCATAGAAGTTAAACAGAGGAAAGAGAGTATGGATCATAAACAGACCCTGTGTAAAAATATCCTGTCGTTCGGCCACAAATAGTTCCTGTATTTTATCTTTCAAAGGCTAGAAGAGAATTTTTCCACACAATGGGAAGCACATCTAAATTTAGGGATGAATGATTTATTTTTCCGATTGTACATAGAAATGCAGCGGTTGACGAGATCTGTTAGGACGTCTCTTTTCATGTCATCTCTGGTTGAAATCAAACCCAGACTAAAAATACTCCGGCGCTCTGACCGGCGTGTGCTAATTGTGTGGATGATAATAAACACACAAAGAGCATTAACAGTGCGATATTTAATGAGTGACAGCAGCTCATCCATCACGGCCTCTAACGAGCTGCTCGTCTGAGCTCAGATCTGCAGAATCCTCAATCACGCATGACCACAAAACACTGCGCTCTTCAGATTGTGTGTGAGTGTGTTTGTGTGTGTGAGAGAGAGTGTGTGTGGAGTTTGATGTGAGAAATTATCAGTGCTCAGAATCTAAAAGCTTCTACCCATAATTCTCAGCTACCGCAGGTGAATTTACTCATTGTTTATTCCTCCAGGACTAATGCATTTGCAACAATCTTTGCTGGTGAAAAGACCAAATTTACAAATTCACGCATGATGTTTACCTGCAAGTGTGCGCACAGTTATTGAACTAAACTGAATCAACATTGAACTGACTCAAGCGGAGCAGAGCTGCCTCACAGCTGAAGTTTAAGTGGGTACGTCTCAATCCGCTCCCTGGTTCACTACTCAGAGCGCTGATCAGGGCGTTCTGTCTCAATCGTAAAATCCTTCCAGTGGATGCTGGAGATTAAATCACAGGGACGAGCTCTGGGGCTGGAGATTAAATCACAGGGACGAGCTCTGGGGCTGGAAAGGTTTCAGGGACGAGCTCTGGGGCTGGAGAGGTCTCAGGGACGAGCTCTGGGGCTGGAGAGGTCTCAGGAACGAGCTCTGGGGCTGGAGAGGTTTCAGGGACGAGCTCTGGGGCTGGAGAGGTCTCAGGAACGAACTCTGGGGCTGGAAAGGTTTCAGGGACGAGCTCTGGGGCTGGAAAGGTTTCAGGGACGAGCTCTGGGGCTGGAGAGGTCTCAGGAACGAGCTCTGGGGCTGGAGAGGTTTCAGGGACGAGCTCTGGGGCTGGAGAGGTCTCGGGAACGAACTCTGGGGCTGGAGAGGTCTCGGGGACGAGCTCTGGGGATGGAGAGGTCTCGGGGACGAGCTCTGGGGCTGGAGAGGTCTCAGGAACGAGCTCTGGGGCTGAAGAGGTTTCAGGGACGAGCTCTGGGGCTGGAGAGGTCTCAGGAACGAACTCTGGGGCTGGAAAGGTTTCAGGGACGAGCTCTGGGGCTGGAAAGGTTTCAGGGACGAGCTCTGGGGCTGGAGAGGTCTCAGGAACGAGCTCTGGGGCTGGAGAGGTTTCAGGGACGAGCTCTGGGGCTGGAGAGGTCTCGGGAACGAACTCTGGGGCTGGAGAGGTCTCGGGGACGAGCTCTGGGGATGGAGAGGTCTCGGGGACGAGCTCTGGGGCTGGAGAGGTCTCAGGAACGAGCTCTGGGGCTGAAGAGGTTTCAGGGACGAGCTCTGGGGCTGGAGAGGTCTCAGGAACGAACTCTGGGGCTGGAGAGGTCTCAGGAACGAACTCTGGGGCTGGAGAGGTCTCGGGGATGAGCTCTGGGGCTGGAGAGGTCTCGGGGATGAGCTCTGGGGCTGGAGAGGTCTCGGGGATGAGCTCTGGGGCTGGAGAGGTCTCAGGGACAAGCTCTGGGGATGGAGAGGTCGCGGGGACGAACTCTAGGGCTGGAGAGGTCTCAGGAACGAGCTCTGGGGCTGGAGAGGTCTCAGGAACCAGCTCTAGGGCTGGAGAGATCTCAGGGACGAGCTCCGGGGCTGGAGAGGTCTCAGGAACGAACTCTGGGGCTGGAGAGGTCTCAGGAACGAACTCTGGGGCTGGAGAGGTCTCAGGAACGAACTCTGGGGCTGGAGAGGTCTCGGGGATGAGCTCTGGGGCTGGAGAGGTCTCGGGGATGAGCTCTGGGGCTGGAGAGGTCTCAGGGACGAGCTCAGGGGCTGGAGAGGTCTCAGGGACGAGCTCTGGGGCTGGAGAGATCTCAGGGACGAGCTCCGGGGCTGGAGAGGTCTCAGGAACGAACTCTGGGGCTGGAGAGGTCTCGGGGAACGAACTCTGGGGCTGGAGAGGTCTCGGGGATGAGCTCTGGGGCTGGAGAGGTCTCGGGGATGAGCTCTGGGGCTGGAGAGGTCTCAGGGACGAGCTCTGGGGCTGGAGAGGTCTCAGGGACGAGCTCTGGGGATGGAGAGGTCTCAGGGACGAGCTCCGGGGCTGGAGAGGTCTCAGGGACGAGCTCCGGGGCTGGAGAGGTCTCAGGA
Source organism: Squalius cephalus (assembly GCF_949319135.1). Classification (NCBI taxonomy): domain Eukaryota; kingdom Metazoa; phylum Chordata; class Actinopteri; order Cypriniformes; family Leuciscidae; genus Squalius; species Squalius cephalus. The sequence goes on from NC_137141.1 coordinate 1,926,024, forward strand.
ACGAACTCTGGGGCTGGAGAGGTCTCAGGGACGAGCTCTGGGGCTGGAGAGGTCTCAGGGACAAGCTCTGGGGATGGAGAGGTCTCAGGGACAAGCTCTGGGGATGGAGAGGTCTCGGGGACGAACTCTAGGGCTGGAGAGGTCTCAGGAACGAGCTCTGGGGCTGGAGAGGTCTCAGGAATGAGCTCTAGGGCTGGAGAGATCTCAGGGACGAGCTCCGGGGCTGGAGAGGTCTCAGGAACGAACTCTGGGGCTGGAGAGGTCTCAGGAACGAACTCCGGGGCTGGAGAGGTCTCAGGAACGAACTCTGGGGCTGGAGAGGTCTCAGGAGCCAGCTCTGGGGCTGGAGAGGTCTCAGGAACGAACTCTGGGGCTGGAAAGGTCTCAGGAACAAACTCTCGGGCTGGAGAGGTCTCAGGGACGAACTCTGGGGCTGGAGAGGTCTCAGGGACAAACTCTGTGGCTGGAGAGGTCTCAGGAACCAGCTCTAGGGCTGGGGAGTTCTCAGGGACGAGCTCTTGGGCTGGAGCGGACTCAGGGACGAGCTCTGGGGCTGGAAAGGACGAGCTCTGGAGCGGACTCAGGGACGAGCTCTGGGGCTGGAGAGGTCTCAGGGACAAACTCTGGGGCTGGAGAGGTCTCAGGAACCAGCTCTAGGGCTGGGGAGTTCTCAGGGACGAGCTCTTGGGCTGGAGCGGACTCAGGGACGAGCTCTGGGGCTGGAAAGGACGAGCTCTGGAGCGGACTCAGGGACGAGCTCTGTGGCTGGAGAGGTCTCAGGGACGAGCTCTGGGGCTGGAGAGGTCTCAGGGACGGGCTGTGATGATGCATTTTCAGGAATGGGCTCAGGGATTTCATTCTCTGCAACAGACTCTGGGATTATACTCTCAGGAACGGACAGGAAAGTTACTTCTAGCTACTCCGATTTAGGGATAATCCTTTCAGCAACATATTTGGGAATTTTACACGTTGAAACGTACTCTGGACTGTGCTCAGGGGCTGGAGCCGACACTGGACTGAGCTCTGGGAACGAGAGTGGGCACTGGGCTGAGCGGGCTCCTGGTTTAGTTCGGGGAAGTGAGCGGACTTCTTGCTGTGCTTGGGGAAGATAGCGGATTCTGGAGCAGACTCTTGGCTAAACTCGGGAGAGTACTCTTGGCTGAACTCGGGAGCGTACTCTTGACTGAACTTGGGAGCGGACTCTTGACAGAACTCAGGAGCGGACTCTTGACTGAACTCGGGAGCGGACTCTTGGCTGAACTCGGGAGCGTACTCTTGACTGAACTTGGGAGCGGACTCTTGACAGAACTCAGGAGCGGACTCTTGACTGAACTCGGGAGAGGAATCTCGACTGAACTCGGGAGCAGACTCTTGACTGAACTCGGGAGCGGAGTCTAGACTGAACTCGGGAGCGGACTCTTGACTGAACTCGGGAGCGGACTCTTGACAGAACTCGGGAGCGGACTCTTGACAGAAATCGGGAGCGGAATCTTGACTGAACTCGGGAGCGGAGTCTAGACTGAACTCGGGAGCGGACTCTTGACTGAACTCGGGAGCGGAGTCTTGACAGAAATCGGGAGCGGAATCTTGACTGAACTCGGGAGCGGAGTCTAGACTGAACTCGGGAGCGGACTCTTGACAGAAATCGGGAGCGGAATCTTGACTGAACTCGGGAGCGGAGTCTTGACTGAACTCGGGAGCGGACTCTTGACTGAACTCGGGAGCATGAGCGGGCTTGTGAGCTGACTCATGGGAGAGAGTAGACTACTCTAGACCAAGAGCGAACTCTTGAATTCTTCAAAATTCTTGAACTGATTCTAGGTCTGGAGTGAACTCCTGGACAGACTCATGGATCTGAATAATCTCTGGAGTGGATTCTGGTTTGGACTGAACGGGACTTTCGATTGGTTTGAACTGTTGCAGACTCTAGATTGTCTTGGACTGGAACGGTCTCTGATTTGGCTGGAGCTGGTGCTTGAGAGGACTTGGCTTTGACTGGAACAGACTCAGGGATCACAGGAAGAATGAGCGGTCTTTCGGGAGTGGTCCTGCTGACTAGGTGAGCATAGAGAATATATTGATACACAGGTGAATGGTAAGTATATGCAGGTAGACAACTACCAGGAAGACGATGATGATGATGAAGCAGATGAACACAGGTACATTGCCTCACATGCTCCCTACACACCAGGATAGTTTTCCTCATACAGGGAGTTGGAGAACAGGAGACTGGAAACTGGCAAGATTGGAGACAAGGAAATTAACACGGAGGTAGGTATCTCAGGTAAGGAATATCCACAACCTGGACGTGTGTGTGGTTCATGCTGGTAGGTGCGGGTGACTATGGAGGTGTGCAAGTGGGAGCCAGGGAGGATGATGGGAACTGTAGTACAGAGGTGACAGGTGAATTGTGACACCATGACACGCGGTAGATGTTTTTAAAAACATACCATTAGGTACTGATTTATAGCTGAAACATCGCAGGGATGTGTAACAATCAAAGTATTTATCATGATGTGCTTTAAATAGCATTGCAAAATGTCATAGTAATATGAGTTCTGCTGTTGCTCATAAATACCAGTAGTGACACCAGAGTCAAAAGTGTACCAATGTGTAGTGAGCCAGGGTTACTAGTGTACAATATAGTGATTCACCACCTAGGGAGCTGATTGAGTCGTACTCGTACCCTTTGTTTTTGCATCATTGATTGTTATTTTATTTTATTTATTATAATGATTTCATTAATCTATTGTATAAAGCGCTATAGCAATAAATCTTACTTGACACGATGCAAATGAGCAATCCAAGCCTCTCCTGTGCGTTGCTGTTGCAGTGTGTGTATACACTGCTGTTGTGAAGGAGGGATTCTGCTTTAGAGTAACGAATCTTTCCTGCTGTAATTATGGCTGAGACGGTGGGCTTCATCCCGCTCGTCAGTCGCTCGACTCCTCCAGACGATTCAAGCTCCAGCCCAAAATCAAATCTTTTTTTTTTTTTCAGAAAGTGATCATGATGTCATTGAGAATGTAGCTGAAGCTAAAGCATATAAGAAAGGAACATATACAGACCAAATTAAAGAGAGTAATGGTGTCATAAATGATCTTAAACCTATTATAATACTTGTCTTTTGTCTGTATATATGCAATGGCTCTAGTTTCATAACTCCTTTATCCAGAGGATGAATCAGAGATAACGGTCCTCATGGTTATTTTTTTATGTAAAATTACAGCATTCTTTTTTTTCTTTTCATTTTCTTTGGTAGACATGCAGTTTCATCGTTTAGTTGGTGTTCCTCAGTGATGAATGAACTTCATTGATCTTTGAGAGATCTTCAGAGAGCTCTTAACTAACTTCACTGAACTAACACACACACTATAAACTCTCACCATTGTGCGTGAGAATGAAACTTGATTATTTAAATAGGGTGATATATTTGAATGTGTGATGATTTTTTGCAGATTTATTTTTAACAGTGGGTTTTTTATTTGATCCCAATGACTGACCAAATGAACACATTTACCTTCTACTACAGTGTTTTAAACACTCACTTTACCAACAAGTGTATAAATATTAACTCTATAACACCTGCTGTATCATGTTTGATATGCAATTTCTAAGGCCTCTAAATGATCAATATGATTAAAACTTTTTGATCATAAAAATTACATTGGTGTCCATATAAATATGAGCATAAGCACATGCAAATTGCATATTGTTGTTCAGTTTGGAGCTGTTTTTTCCTCCATAGATTCTTTTTTAGATTTAGTCTTAAACATTTCCATTAAAAAAATATTTTTTTGGACTATTATTTCATGCCAGGCTTGACAGGGTGAATGGTTTTAAAAATAATAATTTTGTTTTTGGAAGGTGCATTCAGAAATTGTTTGGCTTTCACAAGATTATTTGAACTTTTCTTTTTACTTTATCCACTAAATGTTTTGAATCTGCTAGACTACAAAAAAACCCGGTTCCTCAGATTCACATCCATTTATATATAAGAAATATGTCCTCATTTTTAAGCTACATCTTCACTCAGTCCTTGCCTTGTTTTCTACTCATGTTGGATGAATCCCTTCTGCTTGTCTTGGTCTCGTATTATGATCATTATTATTAAAAGCATCCACTAAATGACTAAATGTGAATGCACAAGGCCGTCTCTCAAGCGCCTCGCTCAGGAAGCCTCGTTTCCTGACGGCTTTAACCATGTGTCAATATGAAAATAAGAGGTGTCAGGGGATAATGGTCAGGGAGGAGGAGCGTGGGGTCTTTAAGAGGTCCTCTAATGGAGCCCAGAGCGTAGCCGTGTCATTCCTGTCAACATCGCCTGCTTTAAGCCAGTTGTTGCCTTCCAGCCAGCCCTGTAATTCAGTGCCATTAAAAGTACAGGCTGGGGAGGTGAACCGCTTCCCAGTGGTGTCAACAAATGCCCTCCTCCTTCTCCACACTTTCTCCCAGGAAACTTTTGGCACGGCTTGAAAGCATAACGACTGGTTGTGTCACTCCAGCCGTCATAAACTCAATCACAGGTAGAATTACAGAGCCGTCAATGTCACGCTCCTGATTCCCTGCGCGGCCTTGAGTTTGGAGGAGCGCTGAGAGCCAAGGCCATTTCGGGCATTCAGAGGACATTCAGATTAATGCTAGCGAAACATTCTCAGAACATGTTTTTGATAGCGGAGGAAGACAAGAACTGTTGGGTTGGTTTTCATGTTCATTTAGGGACAATCATAGCAGAATAATAAACCAAACACTGAATACATGAACAGCAAATGTGAGTAGATGCAAAGGAAAAAAAGAGATAGATATTTCACACAAAGCAATATATGATATCTAGTTTACTTGCTACTGAGTTTCTCAATCTCAATTCAAAAATATTTCAAAGATTTCCAGCTTGTAGAAACACAGTTTCCTGCTGGACGGACATGAGCCTGTGATAGTGACTGAGTGAGGCATCTAATAGGTAATATTCTTAGAATAAAATTAATATATTCTTAGATTAAATAATTTTACAGTGCTCCATTATGCTTTTTGGTTTGTAACTAATTTCTATAAAAATGCCCCTATTTGTGGTATATTCCCTGTCATGTTGTGTGTAATATAGCTGCCAATTTGCATAATGCAGCCTGTGGTCTTGATTGGCTGAGCAGCGTCTCTTAGCTCCGCCCTCAAACACTGTAGTGTATCTGAGACTGGAAGAGTTTGGTTCGTGTTGTTCATGTGGAGAAGACTGTGAGATTGATATGGTAAAACCCACGCCATCGTTACTGTTCGTATCACTGAGATCAAGAGCTGAGATTCAGATATGATAATGAGCGTTTGCTTTCTGACCAATCACGTTCAACTATTAAAAACTGAAATAAATTGATGTTAAAGGACTAAAATGGCTAACAATCTAACAAGCTTGACAAAAGCACTTACAAAATTATAAGAGTAAAAGCAAATTCAAATTATTGATAAAAACTATAATAGTATATAAATAATACTAAAATAACAGTAGTTTAACCCGAAATGTAAATTCTGTCATAATTTATTCTTCAGTTCTTCTTCATGCGTTTCCAAACCCATTAGTCCTTCATGTGTCTTCGAAACACTGAAAGTCACGCAGCCGAAACTACACAATCTTCATGAAGAGATCCACGTGAACAGCAGTTTAATCCACAGCTTTACTGTCTCTAATGAGCAGAGGACGAAAGGAAAATTCACATCTTCATCCTATATTCAAATATTATTAAAAATGTGTTACAGATTTAGATTGTTTAATGATAAAAAAATGCAATGCAAATGACGAATTGTGCAACATCATTTTGGCCAGGCAAATAAATGATGAACACAGCAAAAACAAGAGCGAATATGATTTTGCTGTACGCTTTTTCCTGTCAGCTTTTTGTTTTTATATGCATTTTTTTAATATCAGACAAATACCTTTGCCAAGTACAGTGTTTAGTGTTTTCCTATAAAATATTGTCCTCATATTTTGATGGTTTAATCAAACTTATAGTGTCAATAAAAACTACTATCCCTTCCGGACGTCACTTTTGGCCATTACTGTATGTGAATAACAGCTTTAAATCTCTAAATATATTAAATCTGTTCATCAAACAAAGCACTTTCACATGTACTGTTTGAAGTGTCAGTGAATGTTGTGGTGGAATGGACTTTCAAATCTCTCAGGTTTAAAATATCTTAATTTGTGTTTCAAAGTAAGTCTTGTGAGTTTGGAACGACACGAGGGAGAGTAAATGACAACTTCCATTTTCAGATGAACTTTCCCTTTTTCATTTAGTCTGTCAGTTCTTCAGACTCAAGTCAAGCGTCTGGACTTCTTTAATCCATCTCAGTTCTACACACACACACACAGAAGAATCCAAACACTGTACATTGTGCAGATTATCCAATGTAAACACTGCAGGAAAATATCCAAATGTGCTCTTCTTTCCACAAACTGCTCCAACGTCTCCACAACTTTACAGAGATTTCCGTTTTATCAAGTTTTCTGGCCACTAAAACACCAGAACGCTGAGTGTTGAGAAACACAATGACACACTGCTGTGTAAAAAAAAAAAAAGCTGTAATTAAAACTACTAGATATTGAAAGTTCGTTTGACAAGAAAACACTATTTTTTATTTAAGTTGTTTTTATGTAACTTGTTTCCGCCATGGAATCAAACAATAAAAATTGTGACTTTTTGTGTTTTTGTGTTGTATTGTGTTTATATCTCCTAATTCTGAGGGGGGAACGCCAGAACTGCGGGATATAAACACAATTGCAAGGAAAAAGTCAGAATTGTGAGATTAAGTTATTTTCTATTCTGTGAGATAATTGCTGTATCCTTGTAATTGTTTGTTAAATTCACTGCCAGTTTGTGAGTGAACATTTTCCAGTGTGGGATAAACTAGTAAAGGTTGTGAAGGTTAGGACACTGTCACAGATTCACGAGTGTGTTTCTGTGCCGCTAAAAGAGACGCTTACCTCATTGTCAAGTCAGATTACATCAGGGTTAGTGTGTGAATCACTCAAACACACACTCGCATGTTCAGCGGCTGAAAACAAACAGCGTCAGGGTTGTAAGAGCCTGTTTGCTGAGCGAGTCTTTCGTCTGTGTGTTCGCCGTGCTGTTCCTCACGGGGTGAAGGTTATTGAAATAAATATTCCAGCTCTGTATTTGAATGGTGTCAAACCCATGTGTTGTTCTCCACAAAGCGGTGCTGTGAACGGAGGCCGTCTCGCTGGAGGACTCGTGATTAAAAACACTCGTGTCCTCAGCAGGCCCACTCGCTTCAAAGCTCCACACAAGCCAAGAAAAGACGTTTTTATCTTCCCTCGTGATATCTGAAGGCTTATTTCTGTGCAGGAACACGAGTGTTTCTGTCCGCCACACATCCAGTGATGTAGTACAGCTCAAACACACACAGAGTTTCACACAATGGCAATGCAATTATCAAGCATGCGATTACTGGGAAAACACAGAATTTCACATTTTGGATGAAATTGATTTTAAAAATGCATCATAAGCTGTGCTTAAAGTTGGCCGTTTCTATGGGAGGGGGGGGTGGACAAAGTTAACGTACTGTAATGTCCAACAAACACACACTGTACATTATTGCAGCACCTCTATTCCCAGTCTGTCTGAAACCAGTTCTGGTTTCTGCAAAGCCCCGCCTTCCGAACAGCCCAGAGTGCTCTGATTGGCCAGCTGACCCTGTGCGTTGTGATTGGCCGAATACCTCAAGCATTTAAATGGATTTTTATTGGTGTGCGTGATATTTAAAAAAAAAAAAAGTAGCCTCTATAATTTATGCACTGAAGTCTAACGAATAAAGATTTTTGTAAAATTTTGGCAATAATTAGAATTTCCATCAGCTATATCGGTTAACATTTTGATGCACTACATTTTATTTTTGCATAAAAACCCTTGGATGGAAAGTGATGATCAATTTATGATATTGTTATGAGTTAAATCTTGCCGCATGTAAATCGAGATTTTGCTCATAGTTTGATAATCTGTGACTGGTGACATAAAACTGAGGTCTCTGAAATATTTCTTGCAGATTCTAACGTTTTCATATTTTTTCCAGCCCCTCTGTAGTATTTATTTATTTCCAGGGCAAAAATATTTTTTATTGTTTATGGTATAACATGCTTTTTGATGACTACAATTGAATAAAAACGCAGAATTTGGGAAAGAATATGTGTTGTGTGGCATTTTAAATGCATAACACAACTTAAGTACACAGTGCGTTCTCAGCACTATGAAGCGGGCATCAAGGTCTCGATATACTTCAAGCGAAAACGAAGAACGAACTGGTGTGACGTCATTTCAGATCAGACCAAATCAAAGTCGGTTTGGAGTTTGAAACAGCTTGTCAAAGTGAACTTCTCAGAAAGGTTTGCTCTGTCTACAGTAAACACTTACCATTGGTCAGTGGTGATGATGTAATAGGTGGGTGTGGCTCTGGTCGGTGATGATGATGTAATAGGTGGGTGTGGCTCTGGTCGGTGATGATGATGTAATAGGTGGGTGTGGCTCTGGTCGGTGATGATGATGTAATAGGTGGGTGTGGCTCTGGTCGGTGATGATGATGTAATAGGTGGGTGTGGCTCTTGTTGGTGATGATGATGTAATAGGTGGGTGTGGTTCTGGTCAGTGATGATGATGTAATAAGTGGGTGTGGCTCTGGTCAGTGATGATGATGTAATAAGTGGATGTGGCTCTGGTCAGTGGTGATGATGTAAAAAGTGGGTGTGGTTCTGGTCGGTGATGATGATGATGTAATAAGTGGGTGTGGCTCTGGTCAGTGATGATGATGTAATAAGTGGATGTGGCTCTGGTCAGTGGTGATGATGTAAAAAGTGGGTGTGGTTCTGGTCGGTGATGATGATGATGTAATAAGTGGGTGTGGCTCTGGTCGGTGATGATGATGTAACAGGTGGGTGTGGCTCTGAGGCTCCGCCTTCTCTGAGGTGTAAATCGGTTCATTTCTTCTGTTCAGACGCGAGTGAAAACATGAACACACTGAGAGCCGCTTTATAGCAGAAACTGAAGCTGAAAGAGACACTGACTCTGTCATGTTTAATACTGTAAAGCTGCTGCTTTAAAGCAATCTACTGTATAAAGTGCTGTATAAATAAACGTGACTGTAGATCTGAATCTCAGATGTTTCAAACATATCCACATCACTATGATCAGATGCTTTCTGAACTGCTGTTTTCTCTGTGTATTCTGTTATTGAGAGGAAAGAGCAGCACATATTTACACATTCATCTAAATGTGGAGGGCGTCGGGATGTTCACTAACAGTGTTCACTTATATTCCACTCTTCTTTTCTCCCCTAAGCGGAGAACGAGTAAGAGTTCTGCTGTGAATCGAGGCGGTCAGTTTTCTCTCTCAGCTCAGTTGAAAAGCTGGTGTTTCTTGAGTGTTTCCGGTGATTCGTCCTCCTCTGTTTCATGGATGTCTATAGATGTGAGGGAAATATCTTCACGCTGTCTCGTTCCTGACGGATTCCTCCATGCGTTGTCAGACACCTCTCGAATGTGAAAATCATCTCTCCGTGTTTTATCAGACTCGTGCGAGGCCTGCGCTAAAACTCTGGTGACAGTGTAATAACCGTGTGTTTGTTTGGAGCGAAACCCGGCGCTCATGTGTGGCGCTTCACTCACTCTCTCACTGTCTCTCTGGCAAAATTAATTACTGTATGTTCTGCTTTATGAGCATGTCAGGAGGAGATGATAAATGACCTGTAATATCTAGAGATTGTACTTGCACACGCACGACCACAGACATTAATCAATGGCCTCATATTTGTTATTAACTTACTAGGCGAACGATCGCAGCCGCAATGTCATTACTAGCGGTTCAGGCCTGTAATAGAGGTGAACTTTCAGAAGGCCTGCGTATCAGATGTGATTAAAGCCTGCCGTGTAAATCTGTGTCCTCATTACGCTTTCAGGAGAGAGTGAAACATCACAGCGTTCCTCCTAACGGGATTTCACTCAACACCTCGCCGACCCAAATACGCCTGTTTAATGGAGCCGAATATGACTGTTTTATGATCTCTGATGGCTCATATCAGCTCAGACGAGTCGAGTGTAAACACAGCTTGTGCTTTTCTCACAGATCAAGCCTTCTTTGGGAAGCACAAACATTCATTTGTGTCTCGAAAGTGCATTGGAAGTAAACCCACGGATCCTGAATCCCGTTTGGTTTCACTTTATTTTGATGGTCCCTTTAACACATTCTGTTGACTATAAGTAACATTACACCTTCATGTCTACCAGCTCTCATTAGAGTATCAGTAGAGTATCAGTAGAGTATTAGTAGAGTATTAGTAGAGTATTAATAGTGTATTAGTAGAATATTAGTAGAGTATTAGTAGAATATTAGTAGAGTATTAGAAGTGTATTAGTAGAATATTAGTAGAGTATCATTAGAGTATAAGTAGAGTATCAGTAGAGTATCATTGGAGTATTAGTAGAGTATTAGTAGTGTATTAGTAGTGTATCAGTAGAGTATCATTAGAGTACTAGTAGAGTATCAGTAGAGTACTAGTAGAGTATTGGTAGAGTAGAGTATTAGTAGAGTATCAGTAGAGTATTAGTAGAGTATTACTAGAGTATTAGTAGAGTATTAGTAGAGTATTAGTAGTGTATCAGTAGTGTATCAGTAGAGTACCAGTAGAGTATTAGTAGACTGGTAGGGTTAGGATTAGAATAAGTTGACATGTAGTTGCAAATATACTTATAGTCAGTAGAATGAGGAGCATCACAATAAAGAGTTAGCCGATATTAAGCAGACACTCTACTAATACTCTACTAATACTCTAGTTACTAGAGTATTAGTAGAGTATTAGTAGAGTATTAGTAGAGTATTAGTAGTGTATCAGTAGTGTATTAGTAGTGTATTAGTAGAGTATCAGTAGTGTATTAGTAGAGTATTAATAGAGTATTAGTAGAGTGGTAGAAGAGTATTAGTAGTGTATTAGTAGAGTATCAGTCGAGTATTAGTAGAGTATTAGTAGAGCATTAGTAGAGCATTAGTAGAGTATCAGTAGAGTATTAGTAAAGTATTAGTAGAGTATCAGTAGAGTATTACTAGAGTATTAGTAGAGTATTAGTAGACTGGTAGGGTTAGGATTAGAATAAGTTGACATGTAGTTGCAAATATACTTATAGTCAGTAGAATGTCTGTTTGAGGAGCATCACAATAAAGAGTTAGCAGATATTAAGCAGACACTCTACTAATACTCTACTAATACTCTAGTAATACTCTACTGATACTCTACTGATACTCTACTAATACTTTACTAATACTCTACTGATACTCTACTAATACTCTAGTAATACTCTACTAATACTCTACTAATACTCCGCTAATACTCTACTAATACTCTACTAATACTCTACTGATACTCTACTAATACTCTACTGATACTCTGCTACTACTCTACTGATACTCTACTAATACTCTACTGATACTCTACTAGTAAACTACTAATACTCTACTAATACTTTACTGATACTCTACTAATACTCTACTGATACTCTACTAGTACACTACTGTTACACTACTAATACTCTACTAATACTCTACTAATACTCTACTAATACTCCACTAATACTCTACCAATACTCTACTGATACTCTTCTGCCACTTTATTATTACTCTACTAATACTCTACTAATACTCCGCTAATACTCTTCTACCACTTTACTATTACACTACTAATACACTACTAATACTCTACTGATACTCTACTCTACTAATACTCTACTAATACTCTACTGATACTCTACTTATACTCTACTCTACCAGGTCCGTAGCCAGACTATTGAAAGGGGGGGTTCTTTTTTTCAAAAAGTGGACCTTTTTGCAGTTTTTGTCCTCCTTTTGTATTTAGGGCCGTATTAGCAATTTCCTGTGCCCTGGGCATCAAGAGTAAGGCCATGGCGTAGTTAGGGGGGTTGGGGGGCATGCTCCCCCGAGAAAATTTGGATTTCTCTGATCTACATATGTGCAATTTAGGACTTTTGAAGGCCAAAAAATTATAAGAAATAGGCTAGCTTTAAAACCTTGTCATTATATTATTTTTCAATACATGCTCTCTCCTCTTCTTCATATTTCTTTTTCTCTCAATCTTCTTATCTTGGCCTATTTCTTCCCCTCCTAAAGCTCAAACTTAGTCTTTTCATTTTCGTTTGTGTCAGTGACGAAAGTAGGCTCAACTGATATTTATATGTTTTATGAATCATTTTCTTAGACAAGTTAATTTACTCAATGCTAAAGCTGTAAACTAATTCAGTATCGACATTAGGAACCTTCTCGAAGCTTTGGAATTTGAAAACGTCTGTTTTTAAATGTTAAAAGTAATTTTAAATCATACAAATTATAGTCTACGTTTAACGCAGTTGGTGGGATTGGCAGACGTTCCCTTGTGCGCTGTGGAAACGCGTCAAAGCATTCTCAGGTATAATTATGCAGCATTAATGCACGAATGATTTTGAATGAATATTTTCATCATGTCGATGGTCACATAATATTAAAACTAATCTTGCTATTGATTGTTAGACCCGACCCTATAGAACAAATGTCCGGCTAATATCGAACCTAAAACGAATTTACCGCGCTCAACCAGCGGGAGTGCATTTCACGAATTAGTAATTGCTGGCATTCAGCGGGGAGGGAGGAAAGTCTTCGTGAACCCGCGTAGATGCACTTTATGCAGTGAAGACTGTAAAGTGTTTGATAACTTTATTAAATTTCTGTGTATTTCCTCCTACCTGTCAGGGCCCCTTAGATGTCATGTGCCCCTGGGCAAGTGACCAGTTGCCCTAATGGTTAATCCGGCCCTCACCTGCCATGTCTATCGGCTCGCTTTCGGGTTATACTTTCCGCGACTGCGCAACTGGTTTATAGGTTGCCAGGTTGAGGTGACAAACGGGTTGAAATTGTATATGTGTGTGAATATAATGCATTTAATACAAGATCTGGCAACTGGTCAACATTAGACAAACATATTGGTCCAATTATTCATTAAAGGAGTTTCAGTTTGGACCATGCAAATTACGGGAGTTTCCCGGGAGAAATAACAAACCGGGAGGGGTCCGGGAGATAGGGCTAAAAAACGGGAGAAACCCGGGGAAAACGGGAGTGTTGACAGGTATGCGCGGCACACACACACAAGTCCAGCTACAATAATCATATTAATTTGAAACAGCAACCCAGAATATTTGTCACAAGCATTGATTAAAACAATGATGACAATAATCACATGAAAAAAAAAAAAAAAAAAAAAAAAGACTTAAATTCTGGACCTTTGGCAGTGAATTAGCAGAGTATAAGTAGAGTATAAGTAGAGTATTAGTAGAGTATCAGTAGTGTATCAGTAGTGTATCAGTAGTGTATTAGTAGAGTATTAGTAGAGTATTAGTAGACAAGCCCGTAGGCAGGGGGGGTTCGGGTGGTTCGAACGAACCCCCCCTGCCTACGGGCTTGTCTACTAATACTCTACTAATACACTACTGATACTCTACTAATACTCTACTTATACTCTGCTAATACACTACTAATACTCTACTGATACTCTACTAATACACTACTGATACTCTACTAATACTCTACTTATACTCTGCTAATACACTACTAATACTCTACTGATACTCTACTAATACTCTACTAATACTCTACTGATACACTACTAATACTCTACTGATACTCTACTGATACTCTAATGAGAGCTAGTAGACATGTAGTTGCAAAGTTACTTATAGTCAACAGAATGTGCAAAAGAGACCATCAAAATAAAGTGTTATGAAGCGTTTACATGTACGATCAGAGAATCAGCTCGACCTGTAACATCCATCAGCAGAAATGAAGAGAAACCTCCGGCTACTGAAGCTTTGATTTCCACATCACATCTGATGATGATAATGAACCGTAAAAGAGATATCGGGAAAATGAAACGGTTAAAGGCGAAGGAGTTTTACTGCAGGCCATGTTACATTTGCTCCGTGACTGGGATATTTTCCTCTTCATTGATTTTTAGTGATGATTGCCTGCTTTATTCATGGCGGGAAATAGTCGGGTTTAGGCATTAATTCGTGGTGAGATTGCACTGTTTAGAGTTGATAGATAATATAAGAGGATAGATTATTTTGCCAGAGCAACTAACATTTCTGTTGTGTGTTAACATACTCAAAATATCATCATATATATAGATTTAAAGATAAATATAAATGTCTTTTTTACAATAAGGTTCATTAGTTAACAGTGTATTAACTAACATAAACTAACCATGAGCAATACATGTGTTACTGTATTAGTTAATCTTTGTTAATGTTAGTTAATAATAATCCAGCTGTTCATTGATTGTTCATGTTAGTTCACAGTGCATTAACTAATGTTAACAAATACAACCTTTGATTTTAATAAAGTATTAGTAAATGTTGAAATTAATATTAACTAAGATTAATAAATGCTGAAGTATTGTTCATGTTAACTAATGAACGTTATTGTAAAGTGTTACTTCAATATTCATAAATAGAGTAACACACTGTTCCTTACCATTTATTTTTAGTATTTCTCTTCCATTGTCAGAGCGTAGTGAATCCAATACAAAAATGCATCAGTATGTATCACGGATAGTGTCAATATAATTCACCCAAAATAAAAATTACTGTGTGAGAAAAAATTCAAGTTTTCAGAGTTTTAGAGCCAGAACTGCATTAAACTGCTCTATATAATGCTGAATATAATGTATAATAATGCAATGGGGGAATATTAGTGTGTCCTGATAATGCCAGATGTCTGATGTCACCAGTAAAAGTGTCCTACATTATTTTAAATATATCTAGTCAGTGACAGAGATCAAGCATATTCATCTACAATAATTCAGTGTTTTCATCTTCAGAATCATGAATATTGTTATTCTGGTGTCTCTATTGTCCTGTTCATTGGGTTTCAGCACCAAGTCCAAGCCTGTTCATTTACACACACAATGTAGGATCACATTTAGCATTTCATCATTTTCTGTAAACCTTTTATCATGTGTGTTGGAGTGTCGCAGTGATATGGTCTCGTGAGTTCAGGATCGGGATGTGTGTCGCATCGAGACATGAGGGGATCGCTACACTCCTGGTGTTTAGTGTGGACACTATTGAGATGCATGGCTTTACTGATGCACAGGTGAATCTGACCTCTCTCTCTCTCTCACACACACACACACACACACACAAACCCCTGATGCAAAGAGGAAATAATCAAAGCAAGATGCTCAGAGGAATGCAAATATTATTTTCTCCCAGTAAGAACAACAGCCGCACACCCCCGTGATGTGATGAGACGAGTGCCACACAACAGCCGCACACCCACAATCCCCAAACCAAACCCACATTTGCATAAAACATTAAGCACAACAAAATGATTACACCTGACAAGAAGAGCCGGAGGAACAACATGGCCAGTGGCAGAGCGCATCGAGCGCCGGCTCCCTCGGCAAGACCGTCACCGTAACCGACTCGCGATTAACGATTCAAGCTTTTGTTGAAGCCACACAAATCCCATAACGCGACCCTAAATCAGGTTACCCTGCACCTCGCTGATAGGGCATTGTGACGGATCTGCTGAAATCGGCCCGGGTTTGGCGGCTCTTGTTGGGCGTTCGCCGGCTCATGCTGGAAAATCGCGCCTCTGCTGTTTTGCATTATTCTCTTAAATGTGGGTCTTGTAATGCAATTAAACGGCGCATGTAAGCCGCCCCCGCACCCCCGCGCCATTGTCTCACACACAAAACAGATTCATCTGCAGTCATTTTTGACGCCACCATTTAACCCAGGGTGCATTGAAATAATTCTGGAGAATATTAAGCAGAGAATCGGCCTCGGCTGGGTTGTCAGCGCCGATACGCGTCGGCTCGTCTTCAAAAAGATGAGCATCAAAACATTAATATCCTTCTTTTTCATTTGAGTGAGGGATGAAAATCCGTGATGTCGAGCTCTCGGATGAAGGATGCTCCCAGATAAAACCGAGAGAGATTATTGAACACTTTCATATTTCTCCCCAGACAGCTGGAAGAATGTTAATATTTGGGTGAATATTTGCGAGCACAAACTTGGAGCTGATAAGAGCTGACAGCGGGAATGATCTTCCTCGTGACAGATGGTGTCAAAAACCCCAGTGACGCTGTCATGCTGACAAACTTTTCAAAGGCGCAATATATACACACACACACACACGTGCTGTTATTGAAGTGTTGAATCTGTCCCTGCAGTTGAGGAGGAGGACGCTGAATTATGGATTCTCCAACTTACTTTAAACACGTCACGATACAGCGCTCGACGTGTCAAGCTGAGGAAACACGCGGTATACGCTGATCTTAAAATTAACTTTGATATGATAATTCCTCATTCATTCCATCATTCCGACGGTTAACCCCGGAGTAAAAGGAGCAAATTAAGTGAGAACAGAAACGTGGCCCAAAGTAGTTTGAGGGAAAAGGTTCAATCTGCAGCTCACCGCCAGAAAGTGCATCAGTTTCCATAAAGTGTTTTTAGGAACAAAAACTATGGACGGTTATCCAGACCTGAAACAGAGGCTTCTAGCAGGGTTCATATTTATAACAATACATTTCCATGATTTATCTTGACTTTTGAGGCCTACCGTTCTATGGATCGTCTATGTAAGTGTAAAATACGAGTAAAAATCCATGTTCAAGTATTTAAAATAATGACATGCTATGTGGTTTTAATACAAAATACAATCTGCAACTCTGTCAGAAAATAACGTTTATTGACTAATGTTATCATTTAAACACATATTCTATTATACAGATATTTGTGAAACAAATTATCATGACTTTTCCAAAACCTTCTCATTTTATTTGTTTCCAAATCTTATCCAGGCTTGGAAATTGTTATTTTAAAGTCACCATGAAATCAAAATCACCATTCTTCTTCATTTTTTTGTTTTTTGTTTTTGTTTATTCATGCACATCATAATCAGAATAACTTCTCTGCTCTTCTCTGATGACGAGGGCGGGGCTATAACCTGTCACTCACATGAGATCAGCCAATAGCAAACCACAACCATCCAACCAGCCAATCAATTCCCCACAGACACAATCAAGCCCCGCCCACATTTGTTC
Organism: Squalius cephalus; assembly: GCF_949319135.1. Lineage (NCBI taxonomy): Eukaryota > Metazoa > Chordata > Actinopteri > Cypriniformes > Leuciscidae > Squalius > Squalius cephalus. Next base: position 1,943,163 of record NC_137141.1, read on the forward strand.
TTGTTCCAGAAGTGTTTCAATAGAGGAGAAAATCCCAGCGCAACTTCACTTTCATGAAAACTTTGACTTTTCCAGGTTTTTCTTGACCTGTTCTAGTTTCGCTCAACGTGATTTCTCGAAGTTGTAAACAAAGATTGACATTTTACAAGAAAATCCCTTTTCAGTCTTTCTACTTCAAACGTTTAATTAAATGTGTAAAATGACATTTCTTTAATTAATTGTGAACTTCACTGGCAATTTCTGAGTGAAAATTCTTTCTGCTCCAAATTACAGCATTCATGTGACCTCAGTTTGGACCCGGTTTTCTCGACAACTATAATCTTGTAGAGAAAGTGCATTAAAGTTAGTTAAACTGTCAGCACGTGTAACTCCCAGGACTACGCCTGCTCCTGCAGACCTTTAAAGCTCGACGGCTCTCGGTCGTTTGCATTTTTCCTGCTTTAGACATTCTCACAAGCTCTTTTTCTTCTGTGTGTGTGTGTGTGTGTGTGTGTGTTTCTGCAGTTGTAAACTCAGGAGTTAAAGCGGGATGAAGAGGGGGGCGTCTGTAATCACCTAATCCAAACACACACTGGAGGAATCTCATTACTCCTCGCTACACTTCCATTCGCTCCTTATCTGGTTTCAATCAGCGCTCTCTCTTTCCAGAAACGTGATTCTGTGTGTGTGTGTGTGGATGAGAGCGAGCTATCGGAGCGATGCGTGTTTGTCTTGTCCAGTTCTGATGCCTCGGTCAACAGTAAAAATAAATGCGTCTGTTTCTCGTCTCGTGACATCAGCTAAATGGATGGCTGTTGTGGGAACGACCCCCGTTCATGCAGACGAACATTAAAACGAAACCCGATCCGGGTCCTGGAATCCGTAAGGTGCTGCTTTTCTTCTTTTCCTCCGCTGGTTTTTCCCGTAGGTCAGGGAAAGGTGAGCGCGACACCCCGGGTGAACCGTCTCTGGAATCTGAGATTAAAAAACGCTCCCAGATAACCAGCAGATCTGGAATTCACAATAACAAACCGGCCATATATCTACCTGTCTCCGGCCTTCCTCCCGGAGAGGCCACGGGGTCGCAGAAGTGGCTGCGCTCCATCAACATCCCTTTCTTTTCTCCCGAGGAGTCAAAAATAGAGTGCATTTAATCGTGTGTGTGCAACCAGTGGTCAGTGTGTTCACGTTCAGTCGCGTCTGAAACCAGCAGACATTAAAAACTGGCGCTCTGCCTCGTGTCACTGCGAATGAAACGCAGCAGAAGCCCGAGCTGCTCTTTCACATGTCAGGAAAGTGAACGGGAGTCGACAGAAAAGCACCACTGCGCTAACTTAACTCTGAAAATCTTGCATTGAAAATGGTCACACCATTCACTGTCATTTTATGGAGAAGAGAAGCAGAGCATTTGGACATTAGGACTAAATATTCACCAATTCCTGGATGAACGATTCCTTTAAAGGGATAGCTCACCCAAAAATGAAAATGATCCCATGATTTACTCACCCTTAAGCCATCCTAGGTGTGTATGACACTGTCCTTTCAGACGTTCAGAGTTATATTAAAAAAAGTCCTGGCTCTTCCAAGCTTGATAATGGGAGTCAATGGTAACTTGGATCTATCCAAGATCATATGGAAATATCCATATGTATAACTTTATAAACTACAATCACTGATTTCCGTTAACTGCCGTACACGAGTAGAGTCCAGAGTGACCTCTGACCCGACGCATGACGAGTGACCTCTGACCCGACGCATGACGAGTGACCTCTGACCCGACGCATGACGAGTGACCTCTGACGCATGACGAGTGACCTCTGACCCGACGCATGACGAGTGACCTCTGACCCGACGCATGACGAGTGACCTCTGACCCGACGCGTGACATATTGATGAACGCGGAAGCGCAGAGGACAGAGCAAAACATAACACACTGGTATTCATAACACACACATGAGTTAGAAGTGTAAAACGAGAATTTGAAAATAAAAATGTGGGTGGAGCTTGAGTTTGTATTTGTTTGAATTGCAAGAGGCGTCTGTCCTCATCTAAGCTTATGCTACTCCTACATCCTACGTCATGTGTCGGGGTCAGAGGTCATGCGTCAGGTCAGAGGCCACTGGTCATGCGTCAGGTCAGAGGTCACTGGTCATGCGTCGGGTCAGAGGTCACTGGTCATGCGTCGGGTCAGAGGTCACTGGTCATGTGTCGGGTCAGAGGTCACTCGTCTTGCGTTGGGTCAGAGGTCACTGGTCATGCGTCGGGTCAGAGATCATGCGTCAGGTCAGAGGTCACTGGTCATGCATCGGGTCAGAGGTCACTGGTCATGCGTCGGTCAGAGGTCACTCATCATGTGTCGGGTCAGAGGTCACTCATCATTTGTCGGGTCAGGGGTCATTTGTCATGCGTCGGGTCAGGGGTCACTCGTCATGTGTCGGGTCAGAGGTCACTCATGTGTCGGGTCAGGGGTCATTTGTCATGCGTCGGGTCAGGGGTCACTCGTCATGTGTCGGGTCAGAGGTCACTCATCATGTGTCGGGTCAGGGGTCATTTGTCATGCGTCGGGTCAGGGGTCACTCGTCATGTGTCGGGTCAGGGGTCACTCGCCATGTGTCGGGTCAGGGGTCACTCGTCATGTGTCGGGTCAGGGGTCATTTGTCATGCGTCGGGTCAGAGGTCACTCGTCATGTGTCGGGTCAGAGGTCACTCATCATGTGTCGGGTCAGAGGTCACTCGTCACACGTCAGGTCAGAGGTCACTCATCATGTGTCGGGTCAGAGGTCACTCATCATGTGTCGGGTCAGAGGTCACTCGTCATGTGTCGGGTCAGAGGTCACTCGTCATGGGTCATACGTCGGTCAGAGGTCACTCGTCATGGGTCATGCGTCGGTCAGAGGTCACTCGTCATGGGTCATGCGTCGGTCAGAGGTCACTCGTCATGGGTCATGCGTCGGTCAGAGGTCACTCGTCATGGGTCATGTGTCGGGTCAGAGGTCACTCGTCATGGGTCATGCGTCGGTCAGAGGTCACTCGTCATGGGTCATGCGTCGGTCAGAGGTCACTCGTCATGGGTCATGCGTCGGTCAGAGGTCACTCGTCATGGGTCATGCGTCGGTCAGAGGTCACTCGTCATGGGTCATGCGTCGGTCAGAGGTCACTCGTCATGGGTCATGCGTCGGTCAGAGGTCACTCGTCATGGGTCATACGTCGGTCAGAGGTCACTCGTCATGGGTCATGCGTCGGTCAGAGGTCACTCGTCATGGGTCATGCGTCGGTCAGAGGTCACTCGTCATGGGTCATGCGTCGGTCAGAGGTCACTCGTCATGGGTCATGCGTCGGGTCAGAGGTCACTCGTCACACGTCAGGTCAGAGGTCACTCATCATGTGTCGGGTCAGAGGTCACTCATCATGTGTCGGGTCAGAGGTCACTCGTCATGTGTCGGGTCAGAGGTCACTCGTCATGGGTCATACGTCGGTCAGAGGTCACTCGTCATGGGTCATGCGTCGGTCAGAGGTCACTCGTCATGGGTCATGCGTCGGTCAGAGGTCACTCGTCATGGGTCATGCGTCGGTCAGAGGTCACTCGTCATGGGTCATGCGTCGGTCAGAGGTCACTCGTCATGCATCGGGTCAGAGGTCACTCGTCATGTGTCGGGTCAGAGTTCACTCATCATGTGTCGGGTCAGAGTTCACTCATCATTCGTCGGGTCAGAGGTCACTGGTCATGCGTCGGGTCAGAGGTCACTCGTCATGCGTCGGGTCAGAGGTCACTCGTCATGTGTCGGGTCAGAGGTCACTCATCATGCGTCGGGTCAGAGGTCACTGGTCATGCGTCGGGTCAGAGGTCACTCATCATGCGTCGGGTCAGAGGTCACTGGTCATGCGTCGGGTCAGAGGTCACTCTTCCGCTGGAACTAAACTCCCGTTACCGGAAGTCACTGATTATAGATTATAAAGTTATAAATATGTATATTTTTCTTCAGAAGGCCTTTATCAACCCTCGGGAGTCGTATGGATCACTGTAATGATGGATGCACTTTTTGGGCTTCAAAATCTCATATACCATTCACTCCCATTATAAAGCTGGGAAGAGCCAGGATATGTTTTAATATAACTCGATTGTGTGTAAAGAAGAAAGTCATACACACCTAGGACGGTTTGAAGGAGAGTAAATCATGGGATCATTTTCATTTTGGGTGAGCTATCCCTTTAGGCAGCAGGTTTGATTAACGCTCTCTCTGATTGCAGGGTATTTCTGCATCATGGCACGAGTTATTTCCGTCTGTCCAGATGACCTGCTTATATTTAGCCCTGAAACCCACCAGAATAGACCAGCCGCACATCTTCTCAGTGTGGACAGGACTCGGCTCTAGAAACACACACAGCTCGACGCCGCCGGCCCTGAAACACTCGAATAAATCTGCCAACCACAACATCTGAACACTGGGATGTCAAATAACACACACATTATTTAACGGCACAGACGGGGACTGATTCTGTAAAGGATACCTGATGATGTGTGTGTGAGCTACAGCACAGCATTTATCGATCAGAGAACGAGGAATAAATTCAGAAAGCCTCAAGTCCAGCCCTCACAGACGTATTCAAATCACTCGCTTTCCAGTCAGAAATTGAATAGCGATAAAAATCGGCTTCCTGCTTTACCTTAGTCATAAATTCAGCGTGTATCGGCAGACCGTAAACCCAAAACAGACACCAGGCATTTCATTATTGAGGACATTGATTGACGAAGTGATTTATTTCTAAATGCTGCTACACTCTAAAAAATGCTGGGTTGTTTTAACCCAACTTTGGGTCAAATATGGATGAACCCAAACGTTGGGTTTAAAACGTAATTTAAAAATTTAACCCAACACCTGGGTTTGTCCACATTTAACCCAAAGTGTATTGTTTATTGTGAGTGTATTTGTGTTGTTTGTTAGGAGAGGCCGTTTTTAAAGATGACATTTCAGCTCAACCAGAGTAAAAGTACAAAATAAAAAGAAAACCATGCCTGAATCCGTCATCTGCGGCCCAGACCCGGCAGGACCGGAGCCCAGAGAGTGTGTTTCTCTTCCCCGTTCTCAATCATCAATAACCAGAGGCTTTCGCTGGCGTTCCCATGTGTGGTGGGATGCTCTTACACTTCAGGAATGCTGTGGAGAAATCCTGCTGTCAATCACTTCACAGACATTCCCTTCTTCAGCTCTACATGCAGGGAGAGACTGGAGGAAAAGAAAACTCATGCATGCTCCAGTTCAGCTGTAGTTTGTTCCACTGCATCTCCTTTCAGCGAGTCTCGAACAGAAACACATGCATGTTTACAGTCGTTCTCTGAGGAAAATATATTAAGAGAATTTGGCATTTGCTCTTGTCATCATGCAAACTACTTACAGAGAATCTCATTACTCAACACTAATAAGAAATACAAATGTCCCTTTAATAGCACAAAATAATGAAATAGTAGGCTACTTTGAGTACAGTGCATCACAACATGTCAATTCGCAAAGCAACTCAATGCACTCATATTAATACTCTTTCAATTTTCTTGTGAAAGTTCATTTGTATCATTATTTTTTTGATAATCAGAAATGCTCTAAGAAAGAACAGCCACGGGGTTTCCAACTCAAACGCTGAGAATAATGAACACACGCTGTAGACTGACATGCTCTGACAAATATAATACTTGCATATCTACACCACAAACATTACTTTTAGAACATTAATGCAAAGTTTTAGATGTTTTCACCAGCTTACACGCTAAATATGTATTAGGAGAATATCAAACAATGATTCTCAGGTCACGTGAATACAGAGCCACGCCACCTACTGTTGAACAACTGAACTGCAATGACGTCCATTAAAGTCAACATGAAACCAAAATAGATAATTCTTGTTTTTAATGAAATATTACAGTTTATTATGAATGATTTATCTTTCCACATCATTATTCATATAAATATAATCTTCAATAAAAAAAAAGCCCCCAAAAGAGCTAAAAGCAATGAATAATGACTTGTTTGTTTGTTCACTTACAGCTGGCGTAATGTTTGGGTGCTTTTAGACATTTTTGTAGTTTGACAGAAAGTGTTTTGTTGTTTTATGGAAAAGAGCAGCTCATTTGGGGGAATGCAAGTTTGGAACACGATAAATAATCATTTTTGATTGAATTATTAATTATTTGAATAAATGGCAACAGTTGCTCCCGGAATTAAAACCTCCATTCATTTGCACAATACGGATATAGATTTTAAATCATAACTCATAAACCTTTAAAGACAGACCTGTTCTGAGCTCTGAGGTTATTAATCGATAGTATATGCTTCTGTTAAATCTGTTCACATTATGTTAACTTATTTTTAAAGTAGTCATATTTGAGAACCGAATTCCTGGTGAAAAACTACATTACCCATGATGCTGTGCAGAAAATTCCACCAATCAGAGACTTGCGGCGATAGTAATCAGCCCTTAAAGAGCTCTTTAGCTCCGCCCACTCCCATGATGCACTGCAGATGATGTCATCGAGTCGGTCTCACTACACACTCTCAAAATACTCACATATTTTTTGCAGTAAACTCAAAATATATTGTTCTATAGTTATAATCAACAACTAAATGAATAGTTTTATGTTTCTCAATCATTTTTATTTTTAATGTGTTTTGCAATGCATTATGGGATTGTCGTTCTTGTAACGTTGTCTTTTTGTCTGATTTTCAACTTTTTTGCTTCAAATCAAAGTTTGTAATGTTATGATTCTCCTCATAGCTGTTTGCAACCATTGAAACACTTTGATTTGAAGCAAAAAAGTTGAAAATCAGACAAAAAGACAACCATCTAACCGTGGGTTTCAGCGTGTTTTTTAAACCCCTGTGGGAGAAATGAGTGTACTTCCGGATCCAGCGCTTCTGAATACATGATGCACTGTACTGTTTTAGATGACAGAAGTGCTGGAATAATGCGTTGGATAAGCCAGGGCTTCCAGTAAGGCCACGGTGAGCGTGTGGACATGATGGTACAGTAAGTACAGTACGGTAAACCGGCTCACGCATCTGTGCGGTGTTTGAGATTGAAATGAGAGTTTGAGTGTTGCTCGTCCTGAAGAAGCGGCGCTGTGGAAGCATGACATGGAGTCAGCTTACGTGTGTGTGTGTGTGTGTGTGTGTGTGTCAGAGATGGGTGAAGGTAATGAGAGTCAGAGCTGTCTTGCGCTGTCATTCATACTCCTCCATGTGTATCGTAGCGCACACACTACTTCAAATTATTCTGCAGAGCTAGTCACTATTTTCCTCCCCACAGAATTAATGAGTTAAATGTAACCATGCATAGCAGTTTAATCATTACCTGCAGCGTGTTCATGTGGAAGTCAGGTGCTCTGAAAGAGGATTATTCTGCAGTGTCACATGGGTATCATTTATATCAGTGACAAAAGCTTCATCTGTTGTGTGCTTTTTAATCAGGAGACTGAGGCTCCCACGGCTTTATTCAGGAGCGTCCGCTCGCATCGGGAGAAATGATCACGTTCTGAAAAACAATACACTTGAGCATGCTCACTTAATAATGTTGGGTTAAAAATAACCCAACTATGGGGGTGGTATAGTGGTATAATATATAATTAGTAAATATACATAATTGTGTACATGATACAACACATGAATTCAAAGCCTATGAAAATGTGTAACCCAACGGTTGGGTTAAAAAAATAACCCAATGTTTTTTTTTCACTGTGTACTTATAAAAAATAATACACTTTAAAAGAATACACTTAAATGTGAACTGAATACGGAAATCAAAGTATTTACTTAAGTGTGTGTTTCGGATGTTATTTGCAGTTAAATGCGATTATAGTATAAAATTATATTATATAAATGTATTATAGTTTGAAATGATATTAAATGCGATAAGTGCTTTTTGACCAACAAATCTTAATTATGTAATTTCATAATTACGTCTGTGAAATAGTTAAAGTGTACTGACAAGCATTTATGAAAACCTACAATATACTTTAATAAAACTTATTAAACGTATTATATATATTTGTAATTACACGTTTGTACTTTGCAATTTTGTGCTTTTAAAATTTATTAGCTTGAAATGTAATATCAATATCAAAATATATAATATAGTGTTTATAAAATACAGTTATAATCAAGTACTTTACATGTGCTTAGTGTCAACATGTCAAAATAAGTGCACTTGTTTAAAGCATAACAAAAGATTAAAACAATTTAAAATGCACAAGTAGAACTTCTAATGTGACATTATTATGAGAAAGTGCTCTTTTTAAAGGTGTGTTCAGAAACACATGAAAGTGTGCGCTCTTTAAGTGCACTTTTACTTCATTAATATATTATGGACAGAAATGGCCATGAATTAAGAATTAATTCCACGACTTATTAATTAATTCCCTTGTTTTAGTAAAGCGTGGCCATGCTGAACTCATTTGTTCCCTCATTTTGATTGAACTAAAACAAGGGAACAAATTATTACAAAGTGGCCATGATTTAGTCAAACGAGGGAATGAATTAGTTAAACATGATGACGTATTAGTAAGCCGTGGGAACATATTGTTTATTCGTGGCCATGATATAGCCTACATATTTTTTCCCACGTCATGTGCTCCATAATAGGCAAGTTTTTTTCTTTTTTTCCCTTTTTTTTTAAAGACTTTTAAAGTCCCCCTGTAGTCAATAATTGTATCCCTTAAAACTCATCTTTGATCACCAAAATGATAATTTAAGCTTTTTTTTTTTGATTGGAGCTTCAACTTTAATTTCTACATTTCCATAAGTGTTTATTTCACACTGACATAATGAGTTGTTCTGCAGTAAAATGTACGGTTTCTGCGAGAGTGAGGGCGGGACCTTGATATCGCGACTCCACTTCACACTCACTACTGCGCAGAAGCAGGTCCCAAATCTGCGCAAGATGTCAGCGCCATTTTAGGACTTTGGCGGCTTCACTTTTCGACAATGGAAGAGTGAAGGGGCGTCGTCCATCTTTTCTCACAGTCTATGGGTTCTATGAATATGCAAATGAGCCCCGCCTCCACTCACTCACTCACCTCAGAGATCCACTGGTTGACGATCACACGTTGATCTGATTGGTTACAAGGTAGTTTGTGACGTCAGAAACACCAGCGATTTCAAAGCGTGTTTTTGAGACTGTCTTTGGTTCACTGCAGTTTTAAGGAGGAAATACTCAGCAATGCTGTCGACTTATGAATTTACACATGCTTTGTCTTAAAGCAGATTAAAAACACCACATAGACATATAAACAACATTAAAAGCTGGATTTTCACCACAGGGGGACTTTAAGAAACACTACACGTGCACATGCAACAGAAGTAAGTGCACTTCTTTCCCCAGGGTAAGAAAGAATCAGTAAATTATGCCTGTTGTTGACTTTGGGTTCCTGTCAAAATGTTGGAAAACATTACTTTTAACACCAAAAAGACTAACTTTTTTTAAAATGATTATGGAAAGTAATGCATTACTTACTTTTGCATGTCTTTTTCGGTCTCATTTCCCTCTGGATGTTCGGGTTGTTAATGCTGTGTGGGATAGTTCACGTCCAGCAGGAGATGTTGAGGCTCTGAGACTTGAGGCTGCGGAGTGAAGACAGCTTCCCTGATTATGAAGAGAGCGTTGAGTTTCGCCATGTTACACTACTGTACTACGGTATATGGAGAATTGCATGTATGCACATTAACCTGTAGAGCACTTTGGAACAACATGTGTTGTATTTAAATTAGTGCTGGGCAACAATTAATCGTGATTAATCACATCCAAAATATAATTATTTATAATTATTGTGTATAATTATTTTGTATACATAAATACACACACATATGCATGCATATATTTAAGAAAAATGTATAATTTATATATAAAATATTTATATTTATATATATAATACAAATTATGTATAAATATATATATAGTATATACATGCAAATATTTCTTAAATATATACATGCATATGTGTGTGCATTTATATATACAAAATAATTATACACAGTACACACACAGACTTTTATTTTGGATGCGTTGCCCAGCACTAGTTTAACTGTGCTTTAACTTGAAAATTGAAAGGGTAGTGCTTTAGTTTACTGATGCGCTACTTGTGAAGACTTCAGGCAGAACTCAGCCAACACAGAAAGCATAACTTCCACAGATTGCCAAGTACTCAACATGAGCATTCAGGTGGTTTTCTCTCTCTTTCTCTCTCTCTGAACCCTTTCACACAGCAAACGCCCCCCTTCACCCCATTATCAACATCCCCGGCTTTACGTGTCTCCGGACCCGCGAGCACTAATGACTCCTCCGGCACATTACTGATGGATGTGTATTTATAAAGGAGACAGATAAGCGCTAGCAGAGGCTCGACGCCGGACAGTTTCACTCAACGGGCCGTCCGGCGGGCATGAAGGAGCGAAGCCAAGCCTCGGGCGCAGGTGAGCTCAGCTTATGCACATTACACAGCGTGTGAGGAACTGTACGGGCCTGTACGTTCACACTCGTCTGGCCCCGCTCCAGACCCCCTTACACAATATTTGCCCTCAACTTCGCTGGTTTATTTACTCTGGAGGAATATTTTCCCTGAACAACTCACAAGCTTAGTGTTTGGCAAATACACCCAGCACATGAAATATGGACAGCATGGCTCAGGCCAAACGACAGGCATATTTAGGCGATGAACTCATGCAGGAGCGCAGCTTGGGAATGTTTTTGGACCAGGAGCCGGATGCACGAAAACCTTACGACATTCCTTAAGAATGTTCCTAAATGCAATTCTTGAAAAATAATTTGTGTACATACTATTAATGCACACTATCAGAATAAGTTTTTTACTGAATGATGCCAAAAATGATGTCTATATATACAATTAAATATGAGGTCCCTATATAAATTGATTCTCTAGAGTTGTTGTATTCTGAATTTAGCGAAAAGTCATATTACTACTACTAGGGATAATGTAGCTAGTGTATCTATGATGTAATGTTTAATAATTTAAACAACCTAGTAAATCCATGAAACATCTCACCTTTGGGGATTTAAGATAAGTTGGTGGTTATCCTAAATTTGAGAGTTTATTTACAATGATTTTTAAAGAGGCCATATTAAGCCCTTTCTCAAAGTCTTGATGTTGTTTCAAGCTCTACTAGAACAGGTTTTCCTGCTTGAATGTTGATTATTCTCCTCATATTCTCCATTGTTGCGGCTCCTCTCTTCCCAGTCTGTCAGTAACGCTCTGTTTACTTCCTGTCTCTATGAAGCCCCTCCTTCTGAAAAGCACACTGTGCTCTGATTGGTCGGCTGGAGCAGTGTGTTGTGATTGGTCGAGCGCTTCGAGTGTGTTTGGGAAATGTCCCGCCCCTTACCATAACCACCAGTTTAACACACTACTAACTAACTCAACCAGGTTAGTTAGTAGTCATCCACGCCCCTTTATTCTGCGTATGAATTATTATAATGAGGAATATTGTGACGTGTTCGTTCCCAGAAGAAACTCAAGACTACAATGGAGGCGTTTCAGGAGTTCAGAAACACTGACTCTGATATAGAGAAGAACTGGAGCTTCTTCATGATCACACAGCAACATTACACAGTAAAGACAGATGAACATGGAACAAAAAAGAAGAATGCTTCTTTAAGAACACATTTTTCAAGAATTCAATTTATTCACAAGTTTTGCCTTTAGAACAATCTTAAAGTCTGTAGTCAAAATTTTTATCTCTTAAAACTCATCTTTAAACACCAAAATGACATATTTAAATGTTTTTTTCTTGAAAAGAAATTTCTTCATGTCTTAAAATATCTTGAATGTAACTCGAAACCCTTGCCTCATTTAGTATGCGTGGTTCTATGAATATGCAAATGAGCCCCGCCTCCACTCACTCACTCAGCTCAGAGATCCACTGGTTGACGATCACACGTTGATCTGATTGGTTACAAGGTAGTTTGTGACGTCAGAAACACCAGCGATTTCAAAGCGTGTTTTTGAGACTATCTTTGGTTCACTGCAGTTTTAAGGAGGAAATACTCAGCAATGCTGTCGACTTATGAATTTACACATGGTTTGTCTTAAAGCAGATTAAAAACACCACATAGACACATAAACAACATTAAAAGCTGGATTTTCACCACAGGGGGACTTTAAGAAAAGATGAGAACATTCTTAAGAAATGTTTTTGGGAATACAATTTAACAAGTTTGTTTGCCCATATAATCTTTAAGATATTAGGTTAAGCTTATCTGGGGTCTCTAAGATGAAGCAGCTTCAGCTGGAGCTCTGATGTATAGAGCCTAAATGTGGGATATGATCACGAAGGGCGAGGTCTCTAAGATGAAGGTGGAGCTGGGGAGGTGGAGGGACGCTGGCACAGCTGATGCTAGAGAGAGGTGAGCGCCTGCTTATATATGCTGGCTGTTGATTGGAAGATTAGATTGGCTCAATCCTCCCTAACTTATGTTTAGAAACTTCATATAATCCTAACTTATAGGAGTTATGAAGGCGAATGTTTCCTGAATCCAGACCCTGATATTTCAATGAATGAATGAATGAACAAATGAGGCATTTATATAGTGCTTTCATATGTACTACTGTACACCCAAAGCACTTTACAATCTTACAATCACATCGGGGGATCTCTCCTCAACCACGGTTCTGGAGGAATCAATCCTGCTTTCCCTCACATGTGCCGTGCGGTTCTGTGGCCGGGCTAAAGAGATGGAGGCGCTTTGGGAAGATAAATCCATCAAACTGCACATGAGGTCATCAATCCGACGTTTCCGCTTGCTTTGATGAGTGGAGACGGGCTTAGCCAAACACGGCTCTGGTGGCGCTGGGGTCTGAGTGGACCGGGGCCGAGCTTGGGCCGGTGCCATGAGAGAGACGGCCTGAGCACAGAGGGCTTTTGTCTGACACGCCACAGCGGGCTTGCTTGGGTTTCCCAGCTTTCATTTCATGACCCGACTGAGGCCCGGCGTTGTGTGTGACTTAGAATGGAAAGAGAGCGTTTCACATTAGTGGACGGCAGGCAAGACATGACATGAACACTTTAGGTTTCACTTTATTTTGATGGTCCCTTTAACATATTCTGTTGACTATAAGTAACGTTGCACCTACATGTCTACTAGCTCTCATTAGAGTATTAGTAGAGTATCAGTAGAGTATCAGTAGAGTACTACTAGAGTATCAGTAGAGTATCAGTAGAGTATCAGTAGAGTATTAGTAGAGTATTAGTAGAGTATCAGAAGAGTATCAGTAGAGTATCAGAAGAGTATCAGTAGAATATTAGTAGAGTATCAGTAGAGTATTACTAGAGTATCAGTAAAGTATTAGTAGAGTATTATTAGAGTATCAGTAGAGTATCAGTAGAGTATTAGTAGAGTATCAGTAGAGTATTAGTAAAGTATTAGTAGAGTATCAGTAGAGTATCAGTAGAGTATTACTAGAGTATTAGTAGAGTATTAGTAGACTGGTAGGGTTAGGATTAGAATAAGTTGACATGTAGTTACAAATATACTTATAGTCAGTAGAATGAGGAGCATCACAATAAAGAGTTAGCAGATATTAAGCAGACACTCTACTAGTACTCTACTAATACTCTACTAATACTCTACTAATACACTACTGATACACTACTGATACTCTACTAATACTCTACTCTACTAATACTCTACTGATACTCTACTAATACTCTACTGATACTCTACTAATACTCCACTGATACTCTACTAATACTCTACTGATACTCTACTAATACTCTACTGATACTCTACTAATACTCCACTGATACTCTACTAATACTCCACTGATACTCTACTAATACTCTACTGATACTCTACTAATACTCCACTGATACTCTACTAATACTCTACTAATACTCTACTGATACTCTACTAATACTATACTCTACTAATACTCTACTCTACTGATACTCTACTAATACTCTACTAATACTCTAATGACAGTTAGTATACATGTAGTTGCAAAGTTACTTATAGTCAACAGAATATCTAAAGGGACCATGAAAATAAAGTGTTACCACATTTCATAAATGCATTGTGATATTGGTTGGGGAAGAATATGTACTAAAATGTTCTAGTGTAAATGTGTAACTGTCATAATCATTTGTTAAACAAGTATTCATTACTTCAATGAGCTCATTGTTTCTGCATTAAATTATTACACTGTTTAAATGAATACATTTTTCGCTAACTGTGATTTTGTATACCGGTATGTACATTTCTGAAATTCATAACTAAGACAGTTTCCTCTGATAACAGATCACTCTAAATTGTAATGTGGACTCATGCCTTTTCTGTAAAGATGCTTTGAAATGATGTGTATTGTGAAAAAAGCGCTGTACAAATAAATGTGAATTGAAAACAAAAAGTGAATTAAAATGCCATGGGAGCAATACAGCAGAAAATGTTGAATGTGTTGAACTTTTGCAGTGATAGATTTCTCAATTGCTTAGACACTATAATTCATTCCGTTAACCATGATCCATTTTCCAAAAGAAACACCAATTTCCACAAGCATTTGATAAACCTTTATTTTCTAAACTCTTAAGACTGTTCAGTACAGCAGTAGTTCTCTCTGAAGACAACACACAACATCAGATACGCCGAATCCTGTAACATGACCTGTGATGTGCAGGAGATTCAGGGTAAAAGTCGCTTCACATTCTTCCTACAAACTGCGGTTTCTTTATCCAGTTGAATATTGTGTCTTTTTACAGTTATGATACAGAACAGAACATTTCAATTGTCCATTCACTTCCAAGCTTATAATTAGAGTCAGTGGTCAAGATTCTTTTCCTCAAATAACTCTCCATTTCACCAAAACAAAAATATAATAGCATATTCACAAACTGTTTGATAGGTATCGGTATTGGATAGGCTGCAGAAGTCATTTCCTTACTTTTAGAATTGCTGTCTTGTTTTCCAGTAAAGATATGCAAACATTCTTAAATCAAATTGCCAAAATTAAGCGAGTTAATGCTTGAAACAAGAAAAATATATTTGCCAATGGGATAGGAAAATTAAATTTGTTTATCCTTTGAACTAAGCCTATTTTTCTTGTTTTAAGCATATTTTTGTGAATGTTTTTTTTCTTCTAAATGTTTATATATATATATATATATATATATATATATATATATATATATATTAGGGCTGTCAAACGATTAATCGTGAAAAGTTTGTTTTTACATAATATATGTGTGTGTACGGTGTATTATTATTTTCTATATATAAATACACACACACATGCATGTATATAAGAAATATTTGCATGTATATACTGTGTATATATATTTATAATATATATAATTTATATTATATATAAATATTTTATATATAAATAACACATTTTTCTTAAATATATATGCATGTGTGTGTATTTATATATAGAAAATAATTATACTCCATACACACACATATATTATGTAAACGCAAACTTTTATTTTGGATGCGATTAATCACGATGTATATGACAGCCCTAATATATATATATATATATATATATATATATATATATATATATATATATATATATTCATTGTAGGTTACTCACTGTAAGACTCTATTCACACCATATCCATCATTTTAGTTTCAGGTGTGCATGCATGTCTGTTGTTGGATTTGTGTATGCTTTCATGTCTTTTCATTTGAAACTGGTCCTGGTCTTGTGTCCTGGTCTTGTGTCCTGGTCTTGTGTCCTGGTTTGTCTTGGACTCCTTTGCCCCTCATGTGATCATTTCTTGTGCTCCTTAGTCCTTTTGTCATGTCCTGATTGGTTCATTGTTTGATTGTTCACAGGTGTTCCTTGTTAGTCATTCTTCCTTGTGTATGAATAGCCCTCATGTTACCATAGTCTCGTATAGCTTTGTTCATGTAATCATTGTTGGTTAGTTTGTTTCTGTTCAAGTTTATTTCAAGGTTTATTTCATTTCCAGTCTTTGTTTATTTTATATTTTGTCTACGTTTATTTCAATAAACTGCACATGGGTTCTCCATACTTGCATACAGTAGACTCCGTTACAGAGCATCTGTTTTTGTAAACTTTATATTTGGATAAAGAAATGTAAGATTAAAACATGAAAATCTCCTCTTGACTCAAATGTAACAGTAATAACATTGCATACTGAATTCCGATTGGTAGTCTGTTTGAATGCTGAACTTGGATTGGTCTTGTACACTACAAAGATGGTGTCATGCTGATTTCCGTGCACTGCCTACAAATCACAAGTGTTGAATACTGTGACAATAGCAAAGACTTTCATCCTAAGACTAAAACCTAAACCTGTAACCCTCTATGCATGCACTGCTAATTCCTTGAGGAACAGCAAATGTAGTCATATAAAGCTGTGAAAGCCAGCAGTATGTGTTTGCCTCTCATGCCCTCTTCCATAGGCTTCCAGATAATTTTGTTGACACGAGATCCAGAGCATCCATGTCTCCCTGATGCCAAAAACATTTCCTTTGAGCAACAACTTTGTGCTTTAACAGAGAGGTCAGTCTCAGCACCTGCCGTGCCGTGGCTGGACATCACGTGATCACACACATATCCGGCCTTGGGGTCATCCTTAACCAGTCAACACCTTCGCCTGACCTCCCATTAACCCACACCACAGGAGATCCATTTCCCCACAAGTTCAGGTCGCAAATGCAAGGAAGGCAACAAATTGTGCGCTAGCGTTTTAAAGATTAAGTGTTGTGAGAAGGAAAAACTGAGGAATGATTTGCGAGAATAGTGAAGTTGATGATGCCACCCGGCGGAGAGAGCGATACCATATGTTGGGTCACGTGTGTATCTGGTAAATGTTATTACGAGGCAATGGCTCACATCTTTGCTAAGGCCCTCGGAGGAACATAATGTGGAACAGAAGGCCAGCGGTTCAGTCATTGTCTGCTGAATTAACCCCAATCAGCTTGAGGAGCATCCTGACTTTAAGAGGAGTAATGGTCATGCCAAACATGGAGTGATGGAGAAAGAAAATTATTGAGCTCCTTCAAAGATTCTATCATCTTGATCATCATGTGTTCTCAGAAATGTCTGGAGATTCCTGAATGCATGAGGAATTATTTTATCCCTAATTTCTTAAATAAATGCTTTCCCCCTTTACCTGAACCTAACGTCTATCATCAGTCTCTATCAATAATGCACTGCCAGTTCAAGCAGTATCTGACTGTAGTTAGTTTTTAAAGGAGTAGTTCACTTCAGAATTGGTGATAATTTACTCTCCCGCACGTCATCCAAGATGTTCATGTCTTTCTTTCTTCAGTGGAAAAGAAATTACGTTTTTTGAGGAAAACACTCCAGGATTTCTCTCCATATAGTGACTTCAATGGGGTCCAACGGGTCGAAGGTCCAGATGTGAGTTTCAGTGCAGCTTCAAAGTCTCGACACGATCCAGCCGAGGAATGAGAGTCTCATCTAGACAAACCAGCAGACATTTTAGAACAAAATAAACATTTATATACTTTTAACCACAAATGCTCGTCTTGCTCTAGCTGTGATGCGCCACACATTACGTAATCAGGTTGAAAGGTCACGCGTGACGAAGGCGGAAGAACAGACCCAGTGTTTACAAAGAGAACGAGCAAAGACTAAGTCAAACACAATTTACATTTTTTTTTTAGAAATATAAGGTAAAACAATGATGTTGGACGATTTTGAAGTTGGAGGAGAAAATGAGATGAGAGTTTTTCACCCTATCCTATATTTCTGACCCGAAACACACGTGACCTTTCAACAACGGAGCTGTGCAAGACGAGCATTTGTGGTTTAAAAGTATATAAATGTTTATTTTGTTATAAATGTCCGCTGGTTTGTCTAGATGAGACTCTTATTCCTCGGCTGGATCGTGTCGAGACTTTGAAGCTGCACTGAAACTCACATCTGGACCTTCGACCCGTTGGACCCCATTGAAGACACTATATGGAGGAACATCCTGGAGTGTTTTCCTCAAAAACCTTCATTTCTTTTCCACTGAAGAAAGAAAGACATGAACATCTTGGATGACGTGGGGGAGAGTAAATTATCAGGACATTTTAATTCTGAAGTGAACTGATCCTTTAAGGCTGTTGCATCTCAACATCTCAACAGTCATCAGAATTACCATGTCAGGAAATATATGCCTCGTGTTACACGTTGACTTCATTCTCTCCACAGCAAATATTCAAGTGTTGAACCCTTCAAATCTGCATGAAGCATGTTATTAATCAGAAGCCCCAGGCTCCTGTGTCTCTCAAACAGCACGTCTGTTCGATCTCTGCGGTTCCGTCCCCCAAACGTCAGCACCAATGACAGGTAGACAGTCCTGAGAAGTCAAAGTGCCGCTGTCAGTTTTCTGATGAATATGCCCCATTCAGTTTTAGCAGCATGCATATTCATCAGGCTGCTGGGCCACCGGGTGATTTCATTCCTAATTGTGTCCTCCTCTCAAGCCCTCGGAAGACCCCCGTGGCATCATGGGAAAGATGAGGGGATGTCAAAGTGGATGCCAGTGCTTGTCAGGGATGCTCTCGTGGCTCAAACACCACAACTTTATTCCAGTCCCCTTAGGGAAATTCCTAGCCAGATCCCATTAGTCTTGGGCTTCAATCGTGGCCTTGATTGAACCACAGGCCTTTGTGTAGTTTCAGTGGAGTATGATCCCATACCTGTGTCAAGTCATCCCACATCACCTTTCGCTTGGTAACTTTCCCCCGCAGAATCAGGAGCTCATCCTAATGACGTCTCCCCTCGTTATCCTCATCCCCTTATCAACAGTAACAGCGCTTCATGAGGTGATCATTCATCTTGTCCCGTTTGCCCTCATGCGAGAGGCCACGCTTGAGCACGCATCAGCGCTGACACCCCAGTATCCGCTCTTTACCCAGTGGGGTGTGAGAGATCAGGGATGACCTCACTTCCTGTGGCAGAACACACACACTTCCTCTCAACCCGAGCGGATAAACTTATGAGGAACAGTATGGAATTCTGTTTCCTGTAATGACTCTCATAATTTGCCTCTTTTTTTGCACCATTGCTGTTTTATTTATAGGCAGAGGTCATCCGATTCCTAGACGCTCCCCTATACAAGAATGTGTCATTTTTCGACTGAGGCATCTCATGTTCTCCGGTCAGGTATATTGCAGAAATAAAGCCAGAACCAAACTTGTATTGTTCAGTGGGTCACTTGATATCCAGAGCCTCCTTCTGTTGCACTGTGACAGTCCAGTGTCATCCATCTACTTCTCCAACTCAACCTGAGATTAACCACAGCGCTCAGCCGTGGGATTGTTTAACATAAGATAAGACTTCTTTTTCCACATCTCTGTCTTTCTTTAGCAGCACTGCAGCCTCCCAGAGGGAAGTGTGTATTGCTCAGACCATCTCTTTCATAGCTCATGAGGCATGCAGTAAAAGTATAGATCATTTGGTCTTCTGGAACTGGATTGAGAACCACTGTTTTAATTCATATTAGAGGTGTAACGGTACACAGAAGTCGGTTTTGGGGTCCCGTTTCGATACGAATTTGATACAACAGGACAAGCAACAAATCCCCAATACTAGGTTTCTTTTCATTTATTTTGAACACACAGTAGTGCAAATTACAGTTTGTTCCACCTATCGGCATTTAGTCCCCCTGAGGTAGTGTACAGCACAGCTTCTTCAGTGTATAAAGCACTGAGCAGTAAACAGAATGCATAGGTCATATTGTTTTGTAGGGCTGATTTAAAAAAAACAGATCCCTGATTGCTTAAAATAAAAATGAAGGAATTGTTGATTTGTTACTCTAATTGATAGATTGACCAATGCTGAGTGGTAAAATGGAACGAATGTTATCAAATTTATTGGTTTGATTCAAACTTATTTATTTCAAACTTATTGGTTTGATTTTGGATTCATTAATGTGATGTGCCTACAACGTCATTTTCTTTGCATGTGAGTTCATTAACATCCAGTGACAATGGCGTTTGCACAAAGGCGTTTGCATCAATATTACACTTTTTCAAGCAATCACGGAAAGATGAGCGAGAGGAAGAAAAAGTGACATCTACATCTGAACCTACTTCACCTTTCCACGAGGAGACAGCGAGCGAAGCGGTGACTGTATTCATCATCTGACTGTATTCGTCATCTGACTGTATTCATCATCTGACTGTATTCGTCATCTGACTGTATTCATCATCTGACTGTATTCGTCATCTGACTGTATTCGTCACCTGACTGTATTCATCATCTGACTGTACTCATCATCTGACTGTATTCATCATCTGACTGTATTCATCATCTGACTGTATTCATCATCTGACTGTATTCGTCATCTGACTGTATTCATCATCTGACTGTATTCGTCATCTGACTGTATTCGTCACCTGACTGTATTCATCATCTGACTGTACTCATCATCTGACTGTATTCATCATCTGACTGTATTCATCATCTGACTGTATTCATCACCTGACTGTATTCATCATCTGACTGTACACATCACCTGACTGTATTCGTCGTCTGACTGTATTCATCACCTGACTGTATTCATCATCTGACTGTACTCATCACCTGACTGTATTCATCATCTGAATGTATTCGTCGTCTGACTGTATTCGTCATCTGACTGTATTCATCATCTGACTGTATTCGTCATCTGACTGTATTCATCATCTGACTGTATTCATCATCTGACTATTCGTCGTCTGACTGTATTCGTCATCTGACTGTATTCATCATCTGACTGTATTCATCGTCTGACTGTATTCATCGTCTGACTGTATTCATCATCTGACTGTATTCATCGTCTGACTGTATTCATCATCTGACTGTATTCATCGTCTGACTGTATTCATCATCTGACTATATTCATCGTCTGACTGTATTCGTCGTCTGACTGTATTCATCATCTGACTGTATTCATCATCTGACTGCATTCGTCATCTGACTGTATTCATCGTCTGACTGTATTCATCATCTGACTGTATTCATCGTCTGACTGTATTCGTCGTCTGACTGTATTCGTCGTCTGACTGTATTCATCACCTGACTGTATTCATCATCTGACTGTATTCCTCATCTGACTGTATTCATCGTCTGACTGTATTCGTCGTCTGACTGTATTCGTCGTCTGACTGTATTCATCACCTGACTGTATTCATAGTCTGACTGTATTCATCATCTGACTGTATTCATCATCTGACTGTATTCCTCATCTGACTGTATTCCTCATCTGACTGTATTCATCGTCTGACTGTATTCGTCGTCTGACTGTATTCATCACCTGACTGTATTCATAGTCTGACTGTATTCATAGTCTGACTGTATTCATCATCTGACTGTATTCATCATCTGACTGCATTCGTCATCTGACTGTATTCGTCATCTGACTGTATTCGTCATCTGACTGTATTCGTCATCTGACTGTATTCATCATCTGACTGTACTCATCATCTGACTGTATTCATCATCTGACTGTATTCATCATCTGACTGTATTCATCGTCTGACTGTATTCATCATCTGACTGTATTCATCGTCTGACTGTATTCATCGTCTGACTGTATTCATCGTCTGACTGTATTCGTCGTCTGACTGTATTCATCACCTGACTGTATTCATCATCTGACTGTATTCATCATCTGATTGTATTCATCGTCTGACTGTATTCATCATCTGACTGTATTCATCGTCTGACTGTATTCGTCGTCTGACTGTATTCATCATCTGACTGTATTCATCATCTGACTATTTGTCGTCTGACTGTATTCATCATCTGACTGTATTCATCATCTGACTGTATTCATCATCTGACTGTATTCATCGTCTGACTGTATTCATCATCTGACTGTATTCATCGTCTGACTGTATTCGTCGTCTGACTGTATTCATCATCTGACTGTATTCATCATCTGACTATTTGTCGTCTGACTGTATTCCTCATCTGACTGTATTCCTCATCTGACTGTATTCATCATCTGACTGTATTCATCATCTGACTGTATTCATCATCTGACTATTTGTCGTCTGACTGTATTCATCATCTGACTGTATTCATCATCTGACTGTATTCATCGTCTGACTGTATTCATCATCTGACTGTATTCATCGTCTGACTGTATTCGTCGTCTGACTGTATTCATCATCTGACTGTATTCATCATCTGACTATTTGTCGTCTGACTGTGTTCCTCATCTGACTGTATTCATCATCTGACTGTATTCATCATCTGACTGTATTCCTCATCTGACTGTATTCATCATCTGATTGTACAGCAGTCATATCACCCTGTAGCCCAAGACTGGTTGCCCACTGAAGCTAAGCAGGGCTGAGCCTGGTTAGTACCTGGATGGGAGACCTCCTGAGAAAACCAGGTTGCTGCTGGAAGAGGTGTTAGTGAGGCCAGCAGGGGGTGCTCACCCTGTGGTCTGTGTGGGTCCTAATGCCCCAGTGTAGTGACGGGGACACTATACTGCCAAAAGAGCACCGTCCTTCGGATGAGACGTTAAACCGAGGTCCTGACTCTCTGTGGTCATTAAAAATCCCAGGATGTCCTTCGGAAAAGAGTAGGGGTGTAACCTCGGCATCCTGGCCAAATTTGCCCCTTGGCCTCTGTCCATCATGGCCTCCTAATCATCCCCATATACTGATTGGCTTCATCACTGTCTCCTCTCCACCAGTAAGCTGGTGCGTGGTGGGCGTTCTGGCGCAATATGGCTGCCGTCGCATCATCCAAGTGGATGCTGCATATTGTTGGTGGTTGAGGAGATTCCCCCATCTATGTAAAGCGCTTTGAGGTCTCAGAAAAAGCACTACATAAATGTAACGAATTATTATTATTATTATTATTATTATTATTCCTCATCTGAGTGTATTCATCATCTGACTGTATTCATCATCTGACTGTATTCATCATCTGACTGTATTCATCATCTGTCTGTATTCCTCATCTGACTGTATTCATCATCTGACTGTATTCGTCATTTGACTATTCGTTGTCTGACTGTATTCGTCATCTGACTGTATTCGTCATCTGACTGTATTCGTCATCTGACTGTATTCGTCGTCTGACTGTATTCGTCATCTGACTGTATTCGTTGTCTGACTATTCGTCATCTGACTGTATTCGTCGTCTGACTGTATTCGTCATCTGACTGTATTCGTCATCTGACTGTATTCGTCGTCTGACTGTATTCGTCATCTGACTGTATTCGTCGTCTGACTGTATTCGTCACCTGACTGTATTCGTCATCTGACTGTATTCGTCATCTGACTGTATTCATCATCTGACTGTATTCGTCATCTGACTGTATTCGTCGTCTGACTGTATTCGTCATCTGACTGTATTCGTCGTCTGACTGTATTCGTCATCTGACTGTATTCATCGTCTGACTGTATTCATCATCTGACTGTATTCGTCATCTGACTGTATTCGTCGTCTGACTGTATTCGTCATCTGACTGTATTCGTCGTCTGACTGTATTCGTCATCTGACTGTATTCATCATCTGACTGTATTCATCATCTGACTGTATTCATCGTCTGACTGTATTCATCATCTGACTGTATTCGTCGTCTGACCGTATTCGTCGTCTGACTGTATTCATCATCTGACTGTATTCATCATCTGACTGTATTCATCGTCTGACTGTATTCGTCATCTGACTGTATTCATCATCTGATTGTATTCATCGTCTGACTGTAGTCATCATCTGACTGTATTCGTCGTCTGACTGTATTCGTCATCTGATTGTATTCATCTGACTATTCATCGTCTGACTGTATTCATCATCTGACTGTATTCATCATCTGACTGTATTCATCGTCTGACTGTATTCGTCGTCTGAATGTATTCGTCGTCTGACTGTATTCGTCGTCTGACTGTATTCATCATCTGATTGTATTCATCGTCTGACTGTATTCATCATCTGTCTGTATTCATCGTCTGACTGTATTCATCATCTGTCTGTATTCAGTCTGACTGTATTCATCACCTGACTGTATTCATCATCGGACTGTATTCATCACCTGACTGTATTTGTCATCTGATTGTATTCATCATCTGACTGTATTCATCATCTGACTGTATTCATCATCTGACTGTATTCATCATCTGACTGTATTCCTCATCTGACTGTATTCATCATCTGACTGTATTCATCATCTGACTGTATTCATCATCTGACTGTATTCATCACCTGACTGTATTCGTCATCTGACTGTATTCCTCATCTGACTGTATTCCTCATCTGACTGTATTCCTCATCTGACTGTATTCATCATCTGACTGTATTCATCATCTGATTGTATTCCTCATCTGACTGTATTCCTCATCTGACTGTATTCCTCATCTGACTGTATTCATCATCTGACTGTATGCAACGAACCGTGACGTCTGTACTGTGACACTTCAGGACTGTTTCACCCCTAATACATATATTTGGCCATTACAACAAACTTAACAAACAATCATACTAGGTTACAGCTTGGGAATTACATTTTTCTAGAATGCTGGAATTTGATCCGTTTGATTTCCATCAAATTGTCAGTTAATGAGATGTCAAAGTGATCTTGTTTGTGATTTTTATTTCCTACGTGCTGAACGACACCCTTCCTAAACACTTTTCCTCTGCCTTGAACATTTTGTGAAATGCATGTGACCTGCAGTCTGAGGTTAACTAATAATGCAGATATTTGAGAAACATGCTTCCCGAGATGAATTGTATTGAAAAATGTGTTTCCTGGTTTACTTGAGTCCTCCCAATCCAGTGCTATCCATTGCTGTCAAAATAAAAAGTGCTCGGTATCAGTGTCACATGACCCTCTGAGATTGAGGATCCACCTGCAGCGGCTCCAATGAGCAGAAAGTCAAAAGTGAGGCGTTTCGGGTTGAAGGGCATATCCTCTGCAGCTGGAGTCTTAAACATGGCTCGCGTTCAAGGACTTCTACCAGCCCTGAGTCACGAGAGGAAGGACTCTACAACTACCCAGCAAGCAACAGCCATCATTTCACAGACTATGTTAACTATAGACCCGATACCTTTCTGCAGATTTCTGTGTAGCAGATATTAAAATGTCATTCTGGGCTTTGATTGATTTTATTGGGAGTCTGTGTTATCTTGCTTCGCTCAGTTTGATTAAACACACAGAAACGATCACAGTCAATTTGAGCTGTGCGTCACGGGGAAACTCAAATCCTTCAGCGATGATGGAGTAGTTTGAGAATAATTGAAATTGTTGGTAAGAGACAATGGAGTTTTGAGAACGTGCCCTTCATTTCCGTTCCACAAACCTCTAAAAACAGACAAATAAAGCACGTCGTTTTGAGCGTGTGATATGATAGTATTCCTGCGAGCAATAGCCATCATTCTCCGTCTCGGTTAATTATAGACCTGATATAGTCCGGCTATGAGTAACACACTTCTAGACAAAATAACCTTGAATTTGGTAGCATGTCGTTTTTGCCAAAAATATCTTGCGAGATATATGAAATTCCATCATGTAAGCAAAGTCAACAGTGATTACAAGGTATTTGGTTTCTTTTCTTTGACATGTTCTATGCATAGCCTGTGCATCTATTCTTGGGCTCTGGTTTATACGTCTTTAAAATTTTCACTGACAGCCCAAATTTTGCCTTGTTTTAGGCCAGACGTCAGGGCTGTGTTTGGACGGCTATTAGACGTATTTTAAACGCTAAATTGTTTGCTAGGTAATGTCAGATTTGTTTGTGAAATCACGCTCTACGGTCCAGCTCAGATGTGGCGTTCCTCAAACATCTGTGTGCTTCAAATTAGTTTTATTTGGCTATAAGACAGAGTAATCCCTTGCTTTCATATGTGATGCCAAAACAAGGGTTTGTTTGCTGCCAGATTTGCACCTTAGACCGATGCTTTGATAATCAGAGCCAAGAGGAGTTGACAGACACCTCGCTCGGTATGTTGCATGAAACTATTTCACAGTTACGTGTCAAAGTTCCATCAACCAAATCCTCAGTAATCTTAGCCGCCAGTCAGCTTTCCCTGACAGTGTTGACGTGTTTTCCTCCGCCTGCATGTTCGAGACGTTTATTTGTGTTGGTCTTTGTTCACATGGATGTGCAGCGCTGAAAGGATTTTGATTGCCTGTGAAAATATTTAGAGCACAGCAAATATTTATGACATCGTTCATGGTGCGGAAACAATACGTAAACTTGAGAACATTCTCAGGTAATCAAGCGTTACAAAACAAACGGGCGCGGAGAAAGAAAGAAATAAAGACACGAGTAACTTTGGCTTCTGGACGAGATGATCTCAAAGGAAATCTGTCCTTATTTTCGGCTGTGTTGATGCGTCAGAGCAGGCGTCCTAATGTTATAACAATGGACGTTTAAACATGGACGTGCGTATATTATGAGAAGAGTTGAGCTTCGGATGACCAGACTGAACTTTGTGTTTGTCCACTAGTGCATTCAAAAGGCATTGTGGGAAAAACACTAGATACTCTTTGTCAGCACTTAAGGTCTATATCGCTGCGCCTCAGGATATCCCTTTCCTGACAGGAAGTATCGTGTCCCGATCTGTTATTTTAATGGCACAGATACCAGTGTGTGTGTGTATGTGTGTGTGTGTGTGTGTGGGGGGGGGGGGGGGTGTTGTGAGGACACATAAACTGCATCTCACCAATCAAGTATCTGAATAATAATTTCACTAGGATGCTCTGTGTTTTTTACAGAAGCCCCGTAGAGGCCATGGATTATAATTTATTTTTCTTGTTTTCTCTGGATCATGACTTAGTTTTCTCGTAATATCGAGATAACAAAAGTTGTTTTCTTGTGATCTTGACTTAGTTTTCTCGTAATCTTGAGATAGCAAATTTTGTTTACTTGTGATCTTGACTTGATATCGAGAAATAAGTTAAGATCTCTAGAAAACAACTTTAAAATAACGATAAAAATAAGTCAAGATCACAAGAAAACAACTTTAAAATAACGATAAAAATAAGTCAAGATCACAAGAAAACAACTTTTGGTATCTCAATATCACAAGAAAAATAAGTTGTCATCACGAGAATAATAATAATAATCCAAGGACTTTTAGAGCTTCCGCAGTTTTTCAGTATGATGACATACTTCTTGACAAAACAAACACCACTAACAGTCACATTATTAAACTGAACCCACTTCGCTGAGTTTCAGAGTCGTATGGGGCTTCATGTCTCGCAGGACTTCTTCAGGACATCACATGTGGAGCAGGACCCAGAAGAGACCCACGGCTGGCCTGTTGCCCCTCTCTCTCTCCATCTGCTGTTTCAGATCAATAGCGGGTCCATTTGCCGGATCTCAGCCGAAGCCCTTGTGGAGCAGATGCTAATGATGTGATGATAACTCAACAGTGAGATATTTAGATAATCGATACGCTGCTGTGCATTACGACTGCGGATCCACACCACCCGCCTCACGCTGCGTCATCCTGGTAACGTTCCTCTCTTCAGTAGATCATGAATTACAACCACATCGCCGGGGTCTCTGGCTGTCATTTATGATGTAAATGTAACTTTATCATACACGTTTTTTGTTTTCAGCCCAACATAATGCATACCTTGCTGTTTGCCCTTGGATGATGCAGAACGCTATGACATCATTCCACTAATAGCTTCCCTTGATCTGAGCTGGTTCACCATAGGGGGTTTAGCCTGGGTTTCCACCGTTATGAGCTGTTGCAACGAACACCACTTAAGCCCAGACTTGTGCTTCCTAAACAAGTATTTAATGCCCTCATTAAAGATAAATGAAGCTGGTAATCAATAAGAGCTCTGGATTACAGCCTCATCTTCCATATGAAGGTACAAATGGCAACATGATGTTTAACATTGCGTATTTCATGCCAGGTTTGTAGACGTTACACAACTGAACAAGAGACATCCAAGTGAGCCTTCATCAATTACTCCGAACTTTAATGGTTTCATGAGAGATCTAATAAGATCATTGGATACTCTTGATGCTAATGAGGATTCAGATCATTTGTTGGTTCCTGGTTTTACTCATACAGTGAAACGCAGCACAGGAATTACAGGACGGTCTGTAAAAGGAATTCAATTTCGTTCACCAAACATAGCCTTGGCTTCTGTACCTGTTAAATGCTTTATGTTGTTATTAAATATCTGTTAGAAATCCATTTTTATCTCTCAAGATGAGCAATGAATCACTATTAAAGAGTCCATTAAGCTGTCGGGTGGCAGGGGACGTTCCCTGTAAACACTCGGCTCACACTTCTGGATAATACAGGCCGGTTTATGTGCTTCACGCTGACGTCACTGTCGGCTTCTTCACAACGTCTGACTCTCTAGCACAGCAGAACACTGCAGTTATGGTGTGTCTGAAGAGACTGAGGTGAGGAGTTGGCTCTTATGAATGTGGAAGCAGTTCTCGGATGGCCAAAATTGTCCAGAAATAGATCCCAAACTGCCTGAAATAAAGCAAGAGGCCACAAGAGCCGGTGGGCGGCTCCTGTCAAAGACATGTAGACATGCAAGCTGTCAGGATTGGGAGAAGGGATGAGACGAGGACTCAATATGCAGAAATAATGGGCTTTATTAATTAAAAACAAAACAAAACAAATCAAAAACACCAAACCAAGACCAGCATCTGGACAAGGCATACGGTGACAGGACAATACATGAGAGGATGATCAGACACAGTGTGCTCAAACTAACCGAGACACGAACATGAGTGAATGAGAACACTCATAAGCCGTGTGTTCACACTAAACATGACAACATGAGAGAACACAGCCAGTGGAAAACACACGAACAGAACACAACACACACGAACAGAACACAACACACACGAACAGAAGAGCCAACTCGAAACCGCACGCTCACACTGACAAGACAATAGAGGTGTCAATAGTCAGGTCACCTTTATTTATACAGCGCTTTTTACAACACAGAGTGTTAACTTTACAGAGAGAACAGGAAAATAATGTAACAAAGTTTACAGTTTTTTACAATCGCTATGACAGATTTTTCAATACATTTAACAAGTTTCCTAAACTCTTAACGCACCAACACACCTAAAACACACAATTGGCAAAACGGTTAATTTCATGCTCAAAATCACACATTATAAACTAAACTGCAAAACTAATTTTCAAAATACAATAATACACTAACACAATACACCATGTCTACCAAAACATTAACACATGTTCTCTTACACCAGGAACATTTAGTCAATCATAGCACAATGTCATAAAAAACACTAACATCAGATGGAATTACAGAAACTGCATTATTTTATATGTGTCAGGTCTGCCCTTATACAACAGACATATTATTCTATAGATATATTATACTATATCTATTATATCTATAGATATTGTATTGATCATAGATTGTGTTTTGCACTGCAGTTTCTTTTGAAGTCTCTCTACATTTTTATTTTGTTTGTAATGTAAATGCATTTTGTTGTTGTTTTTTTGCAGCAGAAATTCAATACAACAAAATAAATGACCCTTCTTAGAGTAGCTTTATGGAATGTATGGTTTATGAAAAAAAGATGACAGAGACAGAATTACTGCTGTAACGGCTTTATTTGCAAAAGGACATTTCTGCAAGATAACAAAAATATGCAATATAGCTGCCATTTACAGTATTACTGTATGTAAAAATACAAAATATACAAACAGAAAAGGCCATCTTCTAATCTGCCCAGTCTTCTGCATTTGTCCACATGTTCTCATCCACATCACACCTGATATATTCCCTGGCAAGGCATCTTGGGAAGAACCTTTTACAGTAACATGCCTTATCCACCCCTGGCAGTGTTCAGCTGTAATGTCTTGTATGCAGCATCTTTTGCATACAGGAGGGACATTTGGTCCTGTGGACTATGGTCAAAAACCTTTCATCTCCAGGCTGAGAAAACTCCTCAATGGGGTTGAGGAAAGGGAAAATGGACATCATCCTCTGATGGGCGTCAAACCAGGCTGTGAGACGGGAATGGTGGAATGCCGCATTGTCCCATATTTGCATAACTTCAATGAGCTGTTTCTCACTAGCAATGGAATAATGTGAAAATACAAAATATACGAACAGAAAAAGCACCAGAAGAATAAAAAAAAAAAATAAAAAAAAAAGATTTTCTAATTATTTGCATAATTCAATCAGCTGTTTCTCAGTAAGAATAGAATAAAATACAGGGGATATATTTGTGTTTCAGTTCACAATATAAGCAGCTGTTTACCTTGACTTTAGCCTGTAAGGTTTAGAACATGGTGTTATCTGTTCTGACATACAGTGTTAAAGCATTGGTAAATTTGGCAGTAAAAATCCATTGTTTTGGTCTTGTTTGAGCTTGTGTGTAAAAGAAGTTCAAGCATTTTAAATTTGTGTTAATTGTATGCATTTTGTGTTAAAGCAACAAGAAATGTGTTAATAGTATAGCTTACACAGGCGGATGTAGTGCTAACTGTGTTAAGAGTTTTGGAAAATTGTTAAATGTATTGAAAAATCTGTCATAGCAATCGTAAAAAACTGTATTTCCAGAAGAGAATAGCATCACAGTCCAGCTTAAGTAACTTCAGTGATGGTTCAGTTCTGTTGTAAAAAAGTTATTAATTTAGTTCATTTATATATATATAGCCGCTCACAATAAGACAAGACAACAAGACAAGACAAGACAATAGCTGTGTCACCAAACCAAGCATGAACAGACCGAAGTGCAGAACCCGGACAGATCAGACGCACTGGCTTGTGTCGCTCTAGAAGACCTCGATGTTTGATCAGCGTCAGATCCTAACTCTCCAGACTGGAGAATCAGCATTATCTGTGAACATCACACGTGAGCTCAGGCCCAACACATTTACATTTACATTTAATCATTCAGCAGACGCTTTTATCCAAAGACCAACCAGACCAACAAGAGAACAACAGTATACCAGTGTCAAGTCAGGTCACCTTAATTTATACAGCGCTTTTTACAACACAGAGTGTTAACTTTACAGAGATAACAGGAAAATAATGCAAAAAGTTTGTTTCTAGAAGAAAATAGAGTCACAGTCCAGCTCAAGTAAGTTAAAAAAGTTATTAATTTAGTTAATTTATATATATATATATATATATATATATATATACGTGTATATATAGCCAATCTGGAGAAAAGAAAATCGTCCAGTTCAGTTCTACCAGAAAGACTCGGAAGATAAAGTGATGTAACAAAGCATATATTTATTGGCAGCCCGGCAAGCATTGTAAAGTTCTTTGGCGTAGGCCCCGTCCATAGCTCGTAATCCGAGGGTAGCGGATCTGCATCTCCTGCCTGAAGACGAACCCCCCTAGAAGGTATGGACAGGACCATCCTGGTGGTGGTGGGGAGGATGGAGGTTGTTGTCTCGTCGGCATCTGCGAACTCAAACATGAGTAAGTACCGATCTTTTATGCAAGAAAGTATAAAGACGTGATTGGATAGAGATGAAGGTAATAAGTGACGTAGTGATTGAGTCTTCCTGGCAGAACTTAGCTAAAGCTTCCATTTTAGTTCTCATATAATGGTGTCAATGCAGGAGATCAATAATATTGTTGAGAATTACAGTTTTTTTCGATTGCTAAACGACAGTGAGCACAACTGGAGTCACATGTGCAAAACTCTAACTACAGTCTGCACAGCAGCAGTTCATGTGGACCAAACTCTAGTTCGTTTTTCATTGTTTGAACACAGTTTTCAAAACTCTACACACTTATCCCATGACTTTAACCACAACCTGCACAACACTGTGCATTTACAGCACTTTGTTCAAATGCTAACACACTGCTGTCAAAACTGTGAACCACACATTCAAAACAGAATAGATTTCAGCCTTGTGCTTTTCAAACACTGCTGATTGCAATTTCAGGATTAGCCCCTCAATTATTTGTTCGAATTACAGTATGTACTTTTAGTTTCTACCTTTTTTTCTCATTACTGTAATTCCGTAAATTACTACAGACTATTGAAGCAAACTGCTCATTTTCATTTACCTTAAAGAATTGTTATGTTCTAAAAATTTAAATAAATCATGTGAAAGAATGTCACTCTTTTCTTTGAAGAAAATATTACTTTGTATGAAGTCACTGAACTTGTTCAAACTGTAAAGATGAAAAGTTTGTATTTTCTGTATTGGTGTTTGATGCTAGTGTTTTTACTCTCAGTGTGTTCTGAGTGACAGTGTGTGTTATCTCAGTGTGTTCTGAGTGACAGTGTGTGTTATCTCAGTGAGGGTTGTGCATAGTGTTTGGCTGCACTGAGCCTGTTTTGAGCCGTGTGTTAAGAGTTGTGTTGCTTGGAGTGAGTTTTGCAGGTGATGTGAAGTGTTTAGCTCAGGTGACTGTTGGTAGTGCAGACTGTAGTTAGAGTTTTGCACATGTAGCTCCAGTTGTGCTCACTGTCGTTTAGCAATCGGAAAAAACTGTAAATTAAATGTTAAATGTTATGTCCCCAACTAAGCAAGCCAAGCCAATGGCATCAGATGTGGAAAAGGCGCCAGTGGAACCAAAACTCCATCAGGAACGAGTCTCGGTCAGGCTAGCACACACAGCAAGGGTTT
>NC_137141.1:1980692-1983192 GCF_949319135.1 Squalius cephalus
GCAGGTTTGCCAGGTCAGTAGCCCAAAAAACCCATCGGCTGAATTCTCCACTGGATTTGTGAGTATGAAAGATGTTTTGGGGTGTTGGAGCGTCGAAATTGTACTTACAGGGGTGGAAATCAACACGCGGCAACAACTTAAAGGAACACTTTAACATGAACGAACCGTTCACCCAAAATGTTTGATTAAATCTGAGAGCTGTCTCACTTCTCCATAGCCTTCTCTGTAATCGAGATCTGCCGGCCCAGAAAGTTAGTAAAGACAATGTTTAAAATAGTCCGAGTGACTACAGTGGCTCAACCTTACGTTTATCAAGCGACGAGAATACTTTTTGTGTACAAAAGAAAACAAAACTAACGACTTTGTTCAACTCTTCATGTTCTTCTGTGTGTCTCTGAGTGAGTTGGCGTAGTGTAACAGCGCAGCGCTTCTGGGTTGTACGTCAGAACGGAGGCTCACTATTGGCCGACGCTGGTCATGTGTGTGATGCTGGCCAATAGTGAGCCTACGTTCTGAAGTTGAATAAAGTCGTTATTTTTTGTTTTCTTTTGTACACAAAAAGTATTCTCGTTGCTTGATAAACGTAAGGTTGAGCCACTGTAGTCACTCGGACTATTTTAACGATGTCTTTACTAACTTTCTGGGCCGGCAGATCTCGATTACATAGAAGCCTATGGAGGAGTGAGACAGCTCTCAGATTTGATCAGAAATATCTTCATTTGTGTTCTGAAGATAACGAAAGTAATTACTGACAGAATTTTCATTTTTGGGTGAACTAACCTTTTAAAAGTAGCCAAATTCCGCCGTAAAACCTCGGACTTGGCCACACTGACGCTAGGCCGCATTAGAAGGATCCTTCGACTCGGGACAGCCTTCGTCGCGCCGCTGTGACGCAATCGGCCTTCAAATGTGGCCTTCAAGGATGCAGACCCTGAACCGGGACACAGCCCAAGTTCCAGTAAATATCTTCACAATCCCCATAATGTCTTTACGTCCTTCATTGTGTGTGTATTCCGAGTGGCAGTTTCTCTCTGCAGACGATGAGGTTATGATACGAGACAGCATCTGAAATACACAATCAAGTTTAGAGTTACATTGTGTCACTTCCAGTTGATTATGTAAAAACAATTATGTTCATGAAGGCCAAAATTAGCAAAAATGGACAGAATGAGCCCTTTACCGAGTTAAAAGGGAAAAGTGATATAAAGTCATGGTATAGCTTTAATGTTTTTTTTTTTTTTGTTTTTTTTTGTGACTGGGTATGTTGAGGCATAAACTAATAATAATAATAAATAAATACAACAATATGGAACATAAATTCCATATCTCTGTTACTTACTTTGTGGAGAAGAGAAGATGAGTATCTGAAGCTGAACAGAGCTGCTCACACTTACATGTTCAGTTAAACTAAAAAGAGAAAAAGACATGATTGGTAGGAAACCAGTTAAAAATTTTAAAGTTATAATTTATAGATATTTTAATAAGAAATCATTTCCCTGTTGAGAGTTTATTGACAGTCTGTGTCGTAACTGTAGTTGTATAGCTCCAGAACATCAGTCATGAGGAGGCTTTGATCGTTACAGATCTGAAGAACAGGCAGGAGTAAAGAACCCTGAACTCCAACACAAAGAACCGTTTCAGCATATAACGGGTTCTTCAGGACGATACGGTTCTAAATAGAACCCTTACTACTTATAAAGAACCTTTAAAGAACCATCTTTTATTAGAGTGTAGAAAAACCTAAAAATGCTCAAAATTCAAACTAAAAATGCTAAAACTTTACCAAAAATTATTTTTTTTTTTCTAATGTCTACATGTGTATGTGAATGCATACTGAAGAAAAACTGAGTTTAGGACCCAGAGGAACAGCTCATTTGCTCCATATAGAGATATAGCGCCATCTAGAGTCATGAAATATCATCTTATATTATTATTTTCCACAGGAGTTCGGCAAAGACACACAATGTAAGATATTTAGAGCTGAATGCATGAAATTGTGAGTTATTTTGTTTATTATTTATTGATCAAATCTAGTAATTTAAAGGTAAATAAAATAAAAAATAACTAAAAATCTCCAAAAAAAATTGCATGAAAAAATATATAAAATAATATCAAAATAAAATAAAATAAGCTTTTCTGGACAAAAAAAAAAGGTTTCAGGTTATTTTGATCCATGAGGGAAAGATGTTACAAAGTGCGAGGGAAGGATGAGGGTTAACTGATTCATGCGCAGAATAAAGGGGCGGGGTCTGGTTGAGTTAGTTAGTAGTGTGTTAAACTGGCGGTTATGGAAAAGGGGCGGGACATTTCCCAAACACACTCGAAGCGCTCGACCAATCACAACACACTGCTCCAGCCGACCAATCAGAGCACAGTGTGCTTTTCAGGAGGAGGGGCTTCATAGAGACAGGAAGTAAACAGAGCGTTACTGACAGACTGGGAAGAGAGGAACCGCAACAATGGAGAATATGAGGTGAATAAGCCCAAAAACAACATCAAG
>NC_137141.1:1988192-2013192 GCF_949319135.1 Squalius cephalus
CTCCTCTCGTCATGTGATCTTCATTCCTACAGCCCTACAATCATCATCTTCAGTGAGGTTTGGGGTTCATTACAAATGTTTACATTAATGCATTTAGTGGACTTAAAGGGACTTACAAAAGAGCAATGTAAAATGTTAAAACAATTAATACCCAGCTGACTGGGAATGTTCTGGCAAGTTATGAACAAACATTCATCCAGTAACACTAATAAAACGTTCAGAGTTATCTGGTCTTTAATAAAACATTAAAGCATTATTTATACATCGTTCATGGAACTTCCCCCCAACTGTAACATGCAAAAGTAACGTTTCCATAATGTTTGCAAAATTCTAAAACGAAATGTTCCCTTAACGTTCGTATAACCAAGAAAAAAACGTTTTAAAAACATTTAAAGTCCCCCTGTGGTGAAAATCCAGCTTTTAATGTTGTTTATATGTGTATGTGGTGTTTTTAATAAGCTTTAAGACAAACCATGTGTAAGTTCATAAGTCTACACCATTGCTGAGTATTTCCTCCTTAAAACTGCAGTGAACCAAAGACAGTCTCAAAAACACGCTTTGAAATCGCTGGTGTTTCTGACGTCACAAACTACCTTGTAACCAATCAGATCAACGTGTGATCGTCAACCAGTGGATCTCTGAGCTGAGTGAGTGAGTGGAGGCGGGGCTCATTTGCATATTCATAGAACCGCGCATACTAAATGAGGCAAGGGTGTCAAGTTATTTTAAGGAATGAAGACATTTTTTTCAAGGAAAAAAAACGCTTAAATATGTCATTTTGGTGATCAAAGATGAGTTTTAAGGGATACAATTATTGACTACAGGGGGACTTTAAAATCTGGAAGTTTTGAACGCTCAGAAATAAAGCTTTCATAACTTAATAGCAAATTGTTCTCAGAACATATTTTTGTAGAAAAATGCAAGAAATCATGATGTCTGGACTATTTTAACGGTGTCTTTCCGACCTTTCTGGGCCTTCAAAGCGTTAATTAAACAGCTGTCAATGGAGCCGCTCCTGAGCCATCGGGTTTCATCAAAAATATCATCATTTGTGTTCCGAAGATGAATGAAGGTCTTACAGGGTTGGAACGACATGAGGGTGAGTGATTAATGACAGAATTTTCATTTTTAAGTGAACTATCCCTTTAATACCATTACAGTATAATATTTCTCCAAATTCAATATCAAATGTTTGTAAATATAAAAGCAAAGTCCACATTTCCAACACAAGTCTGAATTATTATACTGCGTAATGAGTAATGCTGCCAAACAACATTTGCAGATAACGTACTACTTCTATGTCTCTTAGTTGAATTGTATTGGTTGAGTTGAACTGCGTTTACATGTGTGTATGCGGTTCATTCTGACGAAGCCGATCAGAGGAAGGAGATGAAGGAAAGCGTGACAGAGGAACTCTTGGATTTCTCTAATAACGCTGCAGCGTTTCGTCTCCTCGCACTAATCGTGGCCCGGTCCATTAAGGGCCCTCGCTAGAGAGCAAATCTATTAAAGCCTCGATCTGCAGCGTCAGCTCTATGTGTGTCTATGAGTGTAAGTCAAACCCCCCCGAACGCCTTCAGAGCATCTCTGAGGCCACAATAACCATCATCAGTTAAAGCCGGCAGATCCATTACACGTGCATTACTACAATATCATCCATTCCCCGAGCGCCGAGGCCCATTCCACAGCCTATCAATTATTAATAACCCACCTCGCGGCTAATGTTTGCCCTGAATTATTTAAATGTATCTTCATGTATCAATAAACATAAATGTTAAACAAAGACTTGGGATGAAGACACTGAAGAAAAGGGAAGTTTATGAGACGCCCTCGGTGACTAATTGACACAATATGTCGTTTCTGCCTCGTAAAAGAGCCACGGAGAGAGAGGCCAGAGAAAACTTCTTTTGTTTTTATGGTAACACTTTACAATAAGGTTCATTAGTTAACATTAGTTAACATTGACTAATAATGAACTGCACTTATACAGCATTTGCTAATCTTTTTCAATGTTAATTTCAACATTTACTAATACATTTGATAACGTTAGCTAATGCACTGTGAACTAACATGAACAAACAATGAACAGCTGTAGTTTTTTTTTTTAACTATCGCTAACAAAGATTAACAAAAACAGTAGCAATTGTATTGCTCATGGTTAGTTCATGTTAGTTAATACATGTTTAATAAATTAACCTTATTGTAAAGCCTTAACGTTTTTACTACGAATGTTGGGGTGCCATCCATATTTCTTAAGTGGTTTTAATCAGTTTTGTGCTGATGTAAATGCACCGGCCCCGTACAGAGACGGGAAATGAAAGTGTCTCTGAGACGTTGGACCTGTTGAGAGAGGTAATGAACGCCAGATCTGTTTCACTCCCACTATCCCACGCCAGCTTTTGACGGATGGCCAAAAACATTGGAAAGTCACGCTCGCCCCAGTTAAAACACACTGCAGGCCATTATGAATGACCCGCGCGAGTACAAACAACGCCGGCCCGCGGGTCCTTATGAAGGATAAGCCTTCCTCACAGTCTGCACCATTTCCAGGCAGGAATGAGGGAATTCCCTGATCCCAGAGACGGTCAAGGAGGAATAATGGAGCGCCGCGTGAGAGCTGGAATGATGCTGGTAGTCGGAGCTGACAGAGTTATTTCTCAATACCAGCGGCACCAATAGACCTGTGACAGAGAAAACAAACCATCGAGCTTCAGCGCAAAACAACTCGCTCTCGTTTCCACACGGTGAAAAAATCAGAAGCTGCGAAAACTCAAAGACTTGAGGCAACCAGTGGACCAATGTTGTGGCAACTTCATTGGTAACACTTTACAATATAGTTAATTAGTTAACATCATTTAACTATACATTAGTTAACATGAACTAACAATGAACTGCACTTATACAGCATTTATTAATCTTTGTTAATGTTAATTTCAACATTTACTAATACTTTATTGAAATCTTGTTAACATTAGTTAATGCACTGTGAACTTACATGAACAAACAATGAACAGCTGTATTTTTATTAACTAACGTTAAAAAAAGATTAAGAAATACTGTAACAAATGTATTGCTCGTTGTTAGTTCATGTTAGTTCATACATAAACTAATGCTAACTAATGAACCTTGTGGTTTAAATGAAAGTGTTGCCCTTTCATTTAATGTTGGTCTGTGAATAGAATAAGTTCTATAATTTTTTTAAATGGTTGATACATGTTCAATGCGCTTGTATTTTCAGCGAAGCTGAGCATCAAGGCTACATTATAGTGATTGTAGAACTTTCTCATTTTCTCATTCTAACTCAAAAACATCTTGGGTTATGACTGTAACCTCTGTTCCCTGAGAAGGGAACGAGACACTGCGTCATGGCGACACTTTGGGGAACGCCCAGCATGAATGAAATTAAGCCAATCATGATTGGTGTTGCGTCATGACGTAACGTGTGACACCATACACGGAAACTACAAAGGGACGCCAGCTCTGTGATGAAGTAAGTCCCAGGCAAGGGAGGCTTGGCGAAGGAATGCAGTGTCTCGTTCCCTTCTCAGGGAACAGGGGTTACAGCCGTAACCCGAGATGTTCCCTTTCGAGGGAACTCGCACTGAGTCGATACGACACTTTGGGGAACGAGTACCCACTATGCCACAATGAGCCCTGTCTGTCCCAGTGTGAAGCTGCGCACAGGCACATTTAGGACGAGAGCATGAGAGAGCCAGGCGTAGAAGGGATGTCCAGACTGTAAAATCTAATAAAAGTGTGAGGTGTGGCCCATCCTGCTGCATCGCATACTTCCTGGATCGGGGCCCCTGACAGGAGGGCTCTAGAGGACGCCATGCCTATGGTTAAGTGAGCCCTCACGGCCAAAGGTGAAGGGTAACTGCGCACCTGATAGGCCATAGATCGAATCGATCGAAAACGATTCTCGGTGTGCCGACCACCTACATTTGCTAGGATCTCTTCCCCGAAGCGTTCTTAGCCTGCAGGACAGCCCTCAGGTCGCCCTGCTTCTTTTGAGGCTTCGACTGAGAGTGCCGTCTATGCCCTCAGGTTTTTTGAGGGTGAGCTCTAGAGGCAACACTCTATTTTTGTGCCTGTCTGTAGGCTGAGGAGCTGGTGGATGGCTGCGGCTGCCCACTGGGGGCAGACTTCTTGGATTTTGAGTGGCAAGGTAAATACTGCATGAAGGCTGCAGACTGTTTTTTCGCCTCCTGAAACCTGTCGACGCCACTGTTGACTGCGTCGCCGAACAGGCCAGAAGGCGAAATCGGGGCATCAAGGAGGACATCCCTGTCTTTCTCCTTAATGCCCAACAGAGTTAGCCATAAATGTCTCTCCGACACCACCATAGCCACAATGGAACGGCCGATAGTGTGGGCCATTTCCTTGGTGACTCGGAGAGACAGGTCCTTACGCACCTCTGCAATGCTTTCGGGTGTTGGTCCCCTGCCCTCATAAATATCCTTTAGAAGGTCGGCCCGACCCGCAGCCATTTAAGCCCTGCCCACCAAAGCAGATGTATCGCGGCAGGGTTTGGTGGGCAGCACCGGGGTTTTTAAGGATGACGCCACGTCGGGTGAAAGATAGCTGGCCAGAGGCTCTTCCACCTGCGGCATCGTCCCATAGCCACTCTCTCTCGCCCCCACAATATTACTGTAGTCTAATACAGGGGGATTGGCCAGACGAGAAGTGTGTGGCTTTTCCCATGATTTACACAACTCGTTGAAAAAAAGGTAAACCCCGGCGATGAGGTTGTTCTCTGTCTTGCAGGAAGCACTCATCAAGTTTGCTTTCCACTTAGCTGACATTTAATCTGTCCACGGCACGAGAAACAACCTCAACCAGCTCCTCATTTGCGGAGACAGAGAGTGCCGAGTCTTCTCCAAAATCCCTGCCTTCGATGCTGAGCACGTCTAGTTCCTCAGAAGCAGTCAGCTCAAGCATCGGGTTCTCCGCTCGTGAGGAAGAAGACGCTGGGTGGGCTTCCACACGAGGAGAGAGAACATCGGAGCTGGCAGAGGAATCCTGAGAAAGTGCCTCAGCAGTCTCAGGATCATCCATTTGCGAACCCCTTTGTAGCTTCTGTGTATGTCGTCACCCGTTATGTCATGACGCAACACCAATCACGATTGGTTTCATTCATGCTTCAGAGGCGCTACGCTGGGGATGGGGGGGGGGGGGGGGCATTCCCTAAAGTGTCGTCATCGAAGCAGTTTGAGTTCCCTCGAAAGGTAAACTTATATAGTTACTTCTATAGACCAAAACAAGTTGTATACAGGGTTATTAACATTATCTAAATCTAAAACATAAATCATAAAAAAATCATTTTCGTTACTTGATATATAAAAATATATATAAATATATATAAATTCAGCTTTGCAACATTTGTCATTTTCATTTAGTTGAACTAAAATAAAATAAAATTAATAAATAAAAATGTATAAAACATTTTACTGACATTTAAAGAACAAAATTTGTGTAAAAATTACAAAAACAAAATGACTAAAACTTAAAGTGAAAACAGCAAATATAAAAATGAAATCTAATTCAAAATACTATAATAGTACAAAAACTATAATACATCAATGACTTGAATAAAATAGATTTTTTTTGGTTCCATTTTTTTTTTTCCAGTGTAGGACAAACATATGGGGATGTCATTGGTGACGGTTCTTTCCTGTGAAATGCCAATCGTTTTGTATTGTGTGGGATGATTCTAGCGTTCGACTCTGGAGGATCAGGCAGAGACGTTGCTATTTGGTTGAATAATAGTTCTGACCTCAGAATTAAATATCAGGACAATGTCTAATGCCAATGACAGTTTGCCATAGAACACGACTGCTGATGTTGATATTCTGTTGGTTATACGTCGTGGTATTAAGTAATCATCTCATGCCAACATCATATTGATGTCAAACACCATTTAGTCGTGAGGTAAGGTACCCAAAACCGCTGCCAGACATTATCATGGAAATTTCCATGCAACAATTATAAGATTATTACACTTTCATGTTTTGTTGGTTTTAAGTTGTGGTATGGCTGGTCTTCTCTCCTCTATTGTGCCGTGTATCCGAGTGAAACGCTTCTGGAACAAGAACAAATGTGGGCGGGGCTTGATTGTGTCTGTGAGGAATTGATTGGATGGTTGTGGTTTGCTATTGGCTGATCTCATGTGATTGACAGGTTATAGCCCCGCCCCTCGTCATCAGAGAAGAGAAGAGATGCTGCAAGAGGAAGATATTCTGATTCAAGATTACCATGAACATAGGAATTTAAATGGATAAATCCATTAGAATAAGCACTGCAATATACCATAAAGAACAAGAATTGTCCATTTTGATTTCATTTTAAGTAACCATCATGAGGCCTGGTGAGTGTTTGGTAAACTCGAGGAAACCCTCACGCACTGACGAAGCGCTAAGGGAGTGTGACGCTTTAACAGTTAATTAAGCTACTGATGTCTCGCTCATGGCTGGTGTGTGTTTGCCAGGGCACAGACAAACAAACCCCGCTTCAATTACCCCCGTTTGTCGGGACAGCGGAGAGGCTACGACACCGAGTCAAACCCTGAGCGAAGAACTGACTTCACTTCACCTCCCCCAAACGCACATCAGCGCTTCTGTCAGCAATGCTAGCCTGACAACACATGAAGAAGATCTCAGCAGAAACAGGCCTTAGCTCCGAGCTAATCGTGACGCTTTGATCAACTCCAGCTACAAAGCCTAGCATTACCATATGTATTCACACCGCAGCGCGCGAGGGACGGGTTAGTCGACTCACTGCGCACAACAAACAAATCGGACATTATTCTCTTTCATGTTTTGGTATTGAAGTAAAAAGTTATGAGTATCACGCCTGGAGTGAAGAGAGTAAAGCTGCTTTAAAGCGGAATCAAGTTTGTTTCATAATTGACGAATTTTGCAACATCGACACACAGAATTGAACTGAATTTTGACTGCATATGTGACTTTAAAAAACAAAATATCCCAGCATGCTTGGTCAAACAACCCAGCTGAGTCAAAAAGGGACCCAAACTGGGTTGTTTTTAGCCCAGCATATTCTTACGGGACTGGAATCATGATCAAATCCTTTTGTTTCTCACTCTCGTCACATATGTTGGATTAAACTAATGTCCGGCTGAATATAATCCACGCTTCTGTGTGTTTTAAGCTTGATCTTGTTGGTGGATCTTGATTCCCACACAAACACACGTTCAGTGAATGAGCTGAGAAACACTGACGAGCTCAAATCAAAGCTGTTTTACTCACTCGCACTCGTTTGAATTGACTGTGTGAACGTAGATCTATTTCTTGGACAGAATTTGTCACTGTCTAATGCCAATTCACATCAAGCCTTGGGCTGTGCAGATAAAAACAATTTCCACTGAGAGAAGAGCAAATAAAAACATGCAAATCATAATTGACTCGGTTGTTGTTGAGGACGTCTTCTCTAATTAGTTGTTCAGTTTGACCTGGTGAAACCTGCGCATATGCAAAACATTACACTGATGTTGTTATGAGGAGTTACTGAATAACAACTGCCAACTCATTTGGGAAAGAGCCAAATGTCTCTCTAGTGTTTCTGCCTCTCATTTCCCAGCTGAGAAAAAAAAAAAATAGAAGAAAATTTGTCCGTTCCAATTTAGTTATGACAGCGTTATATCTGAACGTTTTCTAAAATGTTTTAAAAACTTTTTCTGCTGGTTATGTGAACGTTAATGGAATATTCCATTGTATCATTCTTCACACATTATGGAATTTTACTTTTGAATGTTTTTCTGAACATTCCGAAACAAGTAGATACTATCCTCAGAAGTGGGACATCGGAGCTGGGAATGACCAGCTGAGTCGACAACGTTCCAATACACAG
This sequence comes from Squalius cephalus, assembly GCF_949319135.1. Taxonomy (NCBI): domain Eukaryota; kingdom Metazoa; phylum Chordata; class Actinopteri; order Cypriniformes; family Leuciscidae; genus Squalius; species Squalius cephalus. The sequence goes on from NC_137141.1 coordinate 1,996,059, forward strand.
GTCTGAAAACTAAGATGGACGCGTCCTGGCCAACCTTTGTTGTGCTTGCTCTTTTGAAATACAATCACATGAAAAAGCGGTATTTTGCACAGATAATGCTGAAGTATCATGTGTGAGTTTATCCAGACGCAGACTAAGAGAAGTGCTAATACACCTTGATGCGCTGAGCAGCCATACTGTATTCTGGAGAAGGGGTTGGTGTGCTTCCCTCCGGCCACAAATCCACCTTGAGGAGGACTCTCCTCCTAGGAACCAGGACTTTCCCACTTCACGAAAGGAACACACCATCAGATCAGCTGAGGTGTTGCAGGTCACCATTCCAGCTAACAGGAAACGTTCTCAGAACTTTCAGTGACGAACAAACGCTCTTCCAGGAAACGTTTGTTAACAGTTATCTGGGCTTTAATAATGTTCTCAAAACATTAGCACAAAAACAAGAAAAATAACGTTTTTCTGAAACTTTTTAGTTTAACGTTTTTTTGAATTATAACTACTTGTTTCGGAATGTTCAGAGAACATTCAAAAGTAACAAATTTAGTCAAATCAGATCAAAAGCATGACATCCACAGGACAGCATTATGTTGCTCAAATTGGGTGCACAAGGGAATTAATAAAAAAGGAAAAAAGTCGGCACGCCACGGCTCCAAAAATGTGAAAAATGTAATGATAGACTCACACACAGGTGGTAATGTGGTGTGCCGACTTTTTTCCTTTTTTTTAAAGTAACAAATTTAAAAATGTAATAATGTAATAATAAACATATATATGTAAGGGATAATCCACGGCTAGCCATGCATTAAAGAATTTTAATGCACGACGTAGAGGCGAAGAACCACCCGACGCGAAGCGGAGGGTGGTTGCCTCTACGAAGTGCATTAAAATTCTTTAATGCATGGCTAGCCGTGGATTATCCCGCTTATACCTTGGTTATTTGCCAAGTTAAAAATAAGTTAAAGCTGTAACTGATGTTTACAGTGTAATTTTTTAACAGACGTGTAAAAATGACGGTTATTTCTTAAGTTTAGGCTCGTCAGTTCTTGCACTCCGTCCGCTTTAAATAAAGTAGAGCCATCGGATTGCTTTTATTTGAATGAATTCACATTTATTTAAATTCATTATTAAAAGAGAGAGACAGAGAACTGAAGGAGAAGGAACAGAGAGAGAGAGAGAGAGAGAGAGATGCGTGCACGAGTTAACGTTACCTGTGTGCGTCGATCTCTTCTTTAAAGTCTAGCAGCTACAGTCCCCTCGTTGCTTAAGCCTACCTAAACGTTTTCATATGCGTCTCTCACTCTGCTTGCAAGTGTATCTGTGTTACTATGGTTACCAATGTAGCGGATTAATTTCGAACTGTAATCAAACTGACTGGAACTACCTGTGCATTAAACGGTTTTACTGCACACCTTCCAGCCAATCAGAATCGAGTATTTAAACAGCCCATGGTATAAATACTTTTATATACATATATATATATATATATATATATACTTTTATACTTTTTATTTAACATATATGGGTCATTCCACGAAATTGGTGCCTTTTGTGTCCCTGAGAAATAATCAGACGTAGAATTACTATAACAACAAATAAATTTGTGATTTAAAAACATAATAGTACTATGTATTATTTCCTCAATATTACATTAAATTAAAGTCATTTATATATTATTTTAAATAATTAAAATTGCATTTATGCTGATAAGGGTAAGGTTTTTGGCCTGTCCCTCCCTGTGATTGTTCTTTTTCAGCAGGACTTTTAATTTGCAAATTGAAGGCAAAATTATACAAAAATCACATTTTCATATTGTTCTAAGTATAGTGTCACTGTTAAGCAATGTTTTGGCATAAATATACATTATTTTAAATAAAATATAAACCATTTTATCGGTGTCCCCTGATTTCATGTCATGCCTGTTACCCTCATCAAAAACCCCTTATAAAATAATGGTACATTCCTGTGACATCACTTCCAGGAAGTTATATCATCTCTCAATCATTATTCCAACAGTTAAACACAAGTTTGTTTCTCTCTCTCTTTTTATAATACTCTATTTTGATGATTTATTAGGTATAACTGAGGTGGGGACACCATGCAATGTCAAAACTGTTATTGATTTTTAAAGTATAAATTTAAACAATTATTTATTTAACTTAATGTTATCAATATCTACAAGTAATATCCTTTCAAAGTGTACAACATGTGCTTTTGTGGCCTTGCCCTAATAGCTAGCAATTAGCAAATTAGCTTGAATTTGTCAAACCTGTTACTGTCAGGCCTGTTACTTTTGTATAGTAACGGGTATAGTAACAGGTTTTGACATGTGGGGTAACAGGGATGACATAGATTAGGTGTCACCTTAGCCACACTGTTTTTAAAGTTTATCTGTGTAAATTGCTAACATTTTTAAAGGTCATCCTGGGTGTTTTATTGAGCCAATGCCTATATCATTCAGAGTTGGTATTGCTGGTGCATCTGCATCTGGTTACCTTATTGCCTTTTGGTAAAATGTTGTCTCCCTTTATGTGTTGGTTGTTGTTGTTGTTTGGTTTTAATACTTCCAGTTGGTTTTAACCAGGAAAAGATGATTAGTCTCAATAAAACAAATTTTTTACATAACTCATTGTCAATTCATCCATGTAAGTGTGATTACAAACAATAGCAGTAAGGTGACTGCAGACCCTCGCCCCAATCTTGTAATGTTCAAGAAAGTGAAACCAAATGTTAGCATCTGTTTTCAGATGATCATAGAAAGACCAAGATCTGATTATCTTCCTTGCCTAATAATTGAACCAGATCAGTATATTTTAAGTTCTGTGAGGGGACATACTCACACAGACAAACAGATGGACGCATGGGTCTAATTACTCTAATTACAATACCCTTAAATCTTTAGATCTCTTAGAAATGTAATGTGCTTCACTAATACAACTATGTCAAGTAATACAAATTAAAATGGTAAAACTTTACAAAATTATGTAAACAAATATGTGCAGTGTATGCTGAAGAATGTGTGTCCTGTCATCCCTGTTACTCTGGTCAGTCCTGTTACTATGTCAATCCTGTTACTGTCATTAATTTCATAAAAAATATAAAAATTATATTTGAAATGGCCTTCCAAGTTTTTCCATTGTAACCCTATCTATATTGTATTTTTGACAAAGCCCTTCTTTTAATATCTCTCTTGTAAAAATATATATTTTTCTTAATTGACATGTGGTCACCCTCCAAAATTTGTATGTTCTTGGTCATCTGAATGACAAATATAAGATTGAAAAAAAAAATCTAAATTTTGAAACAATTCCAGTGAAAAGAGGGACTAAAATACTGCTCATATATGTGAAAACTATAACATATTTTTAATTAAAACTATAGTATATCGTAACGCATGTGTCTGTAACAGGCATGACAAAAATATCAAAACATGAGGTAGATAAATAGTCATAAAATAAAAAATTACATAGCCTGAGATGGCACAATACGGTTTCTTGTTATTTTATGCTGTCTTCATTTAATGGATATTTAAAAAAAATTGTTTAAACTTATTTTATATTTTAATTTTTCAAAGTTGAAAAGGCACTGATTTCGTGGAATGACCCATATATATATATATTACTTTTAACTTCAAAATTGTCCAACATTGTTGTTTTACTTTTTTTTTTCTTTTTTTTGTGAATGGTGTTTGACTTAGTCTTGCTCGTTCTCTTAGTAAACACTGGGTCTGTTCTTCCGCCTTCGTCACGCTTGACCTTTCAACCTGATGACGTAATGTGTGTCTCATCACAGCTAGTGCAAAACCAGCATTTGTGGTTAAAAGTATATAAATGTTTATTCTGTTATAAATGTCCGCTGGTTTGTCTAGATGAGACTCTTATTCCTCGGCTGGATCGTGTCGAGACTTTGAAGCTGCACTGAAACTCACATCTGGACCTTCGACCCGTTGGACCCCATTGAAGACACTATATGGAGGAACATCCTGGAGTGTTTTCCTCAAAAACCTTCATTTCTTTTCCACTGAAGAAAGAAAGACATGAACATCTTGGATGACGAGGAGGAGAGTCAATTATCAGGGCATTTTAATACTGAAGTGAACTAATGCTTTAATGGGAACCTTAGCAGGATAATCTTGGAACATATGTTAGCTGGGTATTGGTGTTTTATCCAATAATAAAAATCCAGATATGAGGGCGAAGATGTTTTGAACGGCAAGGCGCTAATGGCTCGTCTGTCCGCAGTGTGGGAAGGAAACAATAGTCAGTGTAAGATGATGAAAGATAAGCGTGTCTTCATTCTGCCAGGCCTACAGGCACAGCGAGACGAACCAGCAGCGCTACAGAACCGCAGGTCATGGGTCTCCATCAGTACACCACCGCGAGAGGGAACTAAACCATGACATCAGCCTTTCCTTTGTCTTCATGCGACGGGACACATCTTTGTTCTGAAGCACTTTTAATCTGATCTGAGGGATGTTTATGAAGAGTGTTGGCCACATGCAGCGCTTCGTCTCGGATGAAGGTCTGGTTCTCACTGGTGGTCTGAGCACAGCGATCATCTGATCTTATTAGTGTAGATGTTACATATGGCCATTAATATGCTAACACTTTTACTCAAGTGATGAGTGACAGACACAATCCCACAATGCAACTCTCATGATGGAGAAACTTCATTTCCACATGAAATCCAGATGAGACAAAAGTCTTAATTATTGTGAGAGAATGAAACATGAGCGGTGTTATAGTGTAGTGTTTGCGTGTCACAATGGAACAGACTTTAAACCATTTTAATGGAAAGTTGCATTATTATTTTTTCTAAAGTAAATCTTTACTTTGCTTTTCACAACAGGGAATTGTTGATAGCAATGGACAACATGCTTTAATATTACATAAGTCAGAAATGAATCCTCATCTGCCATCTTCCATCTCATACATGATATACAGATGCTGGTCATATAATTAGAATATCATCAAAAAGTTGATTTATTTCAGTAATTCCGTTAAAAAAGTGAAACTTGCATATTATATAGACTCATTACATGCAAAGTGAGATATCTCAAGCCTTTATTTGTTATAATTTTGATGATTATGGCTTACAGCTTGTGAAACCCACAAAATCAAAATTAGAATATTACATGAAATCACACAGTAATTACACAGTGATACCATGGTCATTGAACCAGGTTTTGGTTAGTTTGGCAGTGTGGGCCGGTGCAAATCCTGCTGGAAAATGAAGTCAGCATCTCCATAAAGCTCGTCTGCTGAAGGAAGCATGAAGTGCTCTGGACATGTCCTGGTAGACGGCTGCGTTGAGTGGACAGCACAGTGGACCAACACCAGCCGATGACATGGCTCCCCAAACCAACACAGACTGAGGAAACTTCACACTGGACTTCAAGCATCTTGGATTGTGTGCCTCTCCATTCTTCCTCCAGACTCTGGGATCTTGGTTTCCAAATGAGATGCAAAATTTGCTCTCATCAGAAAAGAGGACTTTGGTCCACTGTGCTTTATTAAATCCAGAGTCAACGCAGCCGTCTACCAGGACATGTCCAGAGCACTTCATGCTTCCTTCAGCAGACAAGCTTTATGGAGATGCTTCCTTCATTCTCCAGCAGGATTTGCACCGGCCCACACTGCCAAAATAACCAAAACCTGCTTCAATGACCATGGTATCACTGTGTAATTACTGTGTGATTTCATGTAATATTCTAATTTTCTGAGATTTTGATTTTGTGGTTTTCACAAGCTGTAAGCCATAATCATCAAAATTATAACAAATAAAGGCTTGAGATATCTCACTTTGCATGTAATGAGTCTATATAATATACAAGTTTCACTTTTTTAACGGAATTACTGAAATAAATCAACTTTTTGATGATATTCTAATTATATGACCAGCACCTGTACATAAAAATGACATCTATGAGAACCAATTAATGATTTCAACTAGACACTGATAGTTGATGAATAGTTGACACTGATGAATTTCATTGTTTACCTGTTCTGTTCCTGCTTCATTTGTTCCGCATTTTCCCGCTTCTTTTCCATTTTCCTAGGTTCCTGAGTATGCCCTTGTTTGTTGCCATGGTTACTGACTGCTTTGTGCACCTGTTTCTTGTTCAGTTTGTTTTCTCCCGTGTATTTAAGCCTTCAGTTTATGAAATTATGTTTATTGTTGATTGAAAAGAGCTTTGAACTCGGTAAAGAGCTATTTAAATGTAACTACTTACTTAGCCTATACATATTTTAAGTGTCTTTTACATGGAGCTGTTTTTGGGGATTGAGAGACCGCAGCAGGAGCTGTGTGTGGATCAAAAGAGATTTTGTTCACATATTTTAGTGTGTGACAATAAGAATTAGCAGGCCTGTGCTGCAGTTCTATTGATGTTTTGCCCTCCATGTCTCTGCGCTGGTCACGTGACTGAAAACTGTGATTTGTCTATGCTTAATGGAGAAGTCGTGGTCTAATGGTTAGAGAGTTAGACTGCTAACCCGAATGTTGCGGGTTTGATTCTCAGTACTGGCAGGAAATGACTGAGGATCCCTTGAGCATGACATCTAACCCCCAATCACTCCATGGGCGCCGCAGCAAAATATGTGTGTGTGCGTGTGTGTTCACTACTCGCTGCTCCTAATGAAGAGGACAAATTCCAAGTAGGCATACTTAGCCTTCATGTCACTGTAACATAAAGCGTGTGTTTCTTGCCTGGATTATCTCAGTTAAATAAGCGTATTCTGCATCTAGATTCTCATCTCCTCACCCTCGCCTGCTCTGCAATGTTACACATATAAAATGGCATCATTTTTGATGCTGTTACACATTTAATCTCATTTGTTTTTAATATAATAAAATCAAGCTGAATGCATGCATTTGAATGTTTCTGAACATCACAGTCTTTCTTTTGAGTTAATGTTAATTTGTAAAACTGTTGATAGCTGACTGTCCTCAAGCTTCATTGTACAGTTCAATGTCCATCCAGAAAATAAGTGTGACACACACACACACACACACACACACACACACACACACACACACACACACACACACACACACACACACACACACACACACCCTGAGAGTCATTGATTGTGAATGGCCGGAGGAGTCCATAAAGCTCTTACAGTGAACATAAACATTTTATCAGCCTCATACAGGGGTTAAATAGACTGCGGCTTTACCGCGGTAATGAGCACTGCGCACACACATAAACTCAGCTCATCAAATCAACACACAACCACAGTTCATTACTTTCAACTTCGGATGCTTCACTAAATGCAGAAAGTACATGTGCAAACGCAAAAAAAAATTTTTGTTGTAATTTTAAAATTGTTTTATTGTGTCCCCTTATAAAACACTCTTAATACTACTGATACTTTAAACTAAATGAATGTAATGTTTTCAGACACTTAATTGCATTTTAATCATTAATAAATGCAATTAGCTGAAATTTAGTGTTTTTGACCCATTTAAGTAGGACTTAAGTACATCTTTACATATAATTTCCTAATTATTTCTATTTCCTTTAAATTACAGTTATATTACATTTGTAATAATAAAGGTGCAATTTAGTATATTTGAAATATTTTCACTTTAACTGTAACATCAAAAAACAGTCAACACATCAAAATAAGACAAAAAACATATTATCACTATTAGTAAGGATAGTATGATCTCTGTATAATATTAGTCTTTAAATGCTAGTGATTTAAAGTGTATCTAAAGTAAGCTTGCAATAGTTTCACTTCAGCACAATCAAATATACTTTAGTATATCTTTAGATAAACTTCAGCAGTATTTACGGATAACTGAAGTACATTAGGTACAAAAGTATATGAATTTATTATACCAACAGTACAATTGCAGCTTATTTATATTAAGTACATAAATATGTAAATGTATTTGTACTTAGAACAACATAAATGTATTTTAAATACTTTTTACTTCCCACTAGGGTATATATTGCATTATATATGTTTTTTTAATGCATTAATTATGCACCTTATAATGCATTGTTTGATCTCATTAATAATTGTAACCACAGTTATAATACATTATAACACACCTTTAGTAAGTATAATGCATTAAAACATGACAAACAAACACTATCAGATGCAACAAGAATTCAGTGAATATTATAATGCATTTTAACTTTGGTTACAATTATTTATGAAAAGATATAATGCATTATAACGTAAATTATGAATGCCTTTATAATGCATCATGGATAAAGGCTTAAAGTAAAGTGTCACCAAACTTCTAATCTGGCATTATTACAAATTGAGTTTTACAGTTAGTGGCAATTATCTGAAAATTCAGTTATTTTTAATATATATATATATATACACACATATACTTTTAATATTTGAAGTACACAACAAGTGTATATTCATTACAATTAAGTAGCCAAACATAAATGAGATGCACAATTGTCAGCGCCATGGCAACCGTCTGCTCAGGACACGCCCCTCACATGTTCCTCAGAGAGCCTAAACATTTAGTCTGTGTATTACAGCTAAAAACATCCTGTGGTTTCTCTGAATGCGGTAAATGTGGCCAAGAGCTGTGGAATGATTGAAAACACTCACATATGTGAAAGAGCGCCTTTATTCACTGTAGAAATATGCCGTTTGCTACACTGTGGCACTCGAAATTAAAAACGACAGGACGGAAAAGCAAGTTGATTGCAAATTTAATTACGGCATCTTAATTTATTTTAGGAGGCGGCTGCTATCTGATACACACACAAGCTTCGAAACATGCCTGAGAAATGAAAAAGCTCACAGCGAGATCGACTCAAAGATATGCAGAAACACCCAGAGTCTGATGAAGCACAGGCAGAGCCGTACAACAACACATCGTCATCATGCGTCGTTAGGATATGAGGATTAGCAGGCCTAGTGTGTGTCCAGAGTGAGGAGAAGCATAGTTAGTAATACTAACAGAAAGTCGTTTTCCAAATGTAAGGGAAGAATGTTCCTCTTATGTTCACATAACCAGGAAGAAATGTTCTTAATGCGATCAAAAACTGGACGTTTGGAACATTTAAAAACACATTCAGAAATAATGTTTTCATAACTTAAAGGGGGGGTGAAATGCTCATTTTCACTCAATCTCCTGTTAATCTTGAGTACCTATAGAGTAATATTGCATCCTTCATATCTCCAAAAAGTCTTTTGTTTTATTACATTTTTAACAGAAAGATAGGCTGTACCGAGTCTTTCCGGAAAAAACCGAGCGGCTGGGGGCGGGCCGTGTGGGCGGAGCTTAGCTGTGCTAACGCGCCGAGCTAGTGACAACACACAGAGACATTTGTTCAACAAACAGTTTTACTCACCGTCCGGTTCCAACGCACGACCGCGAACCTTTATCATTGTGACTGCTCGATCCTTAAGCATTAGACGATCTGCAAATCCGTAGATCTGGGCTTTGTTTATAAAACAATCATCGTCGAAATGCAGGGAACAACAGTCTTTACACAACTCCGTTTATGCTCAGGAAAACAAACTCCATCCACGGGTTCCTTAACGCTGGGTTCTTTGGGAATCTGTGCAGGGTTGTCTTGCCCTGGCAACCAAAAACACACTTCTTTGGTGACATTGACTTCCCAAAAGCCGGGCAGGGCGCTTTGATGGCGAACTGCTTTCACTCTCTTGCTCTGGTCTACGAGTGCGCGCGCGCCCGCGATCTTACCGGAGAAGTGCCCTTAGGACCCATATAAGGAAATTCCGCCCTATCTTACGTAAGACAGAGCCATACTCGAAAAAAACTTTCCGAAACTTGTGACAAACCGGAAGGAGTATTTTTGGAACAAAAATACTCCTTCAAATGTACAACTTAGTTTTTGAAACTTTGTCCATGTTTAGCATGGGAATCCAACTCTTTACCAGTGTAAAAAACTCAGTATGCATGAAATAGCATTTCACCCCCCCTTTAATGGAAATGTTAGTGATGGGCGTAGCGCACTACAAGCAACACGAGTTATGTAATAGGATTACTTTTTTTTAATGTAACTAGTCCAGTTACGCATTACTTTAAATTTACAACAAAATATCTGAGTGGGTTATTGTTCTAGACTGAATGTGAACATTTGCTCGTCTCACTTGTACAAAAACACATTCAGTATTTCTCAGAATGAATAAAAACACTGAAATGCAAACTCAGAATATAATGCAAACATGCAATGATTAAATTACAAGGGAATACTTTATGTATTTAATCTCACTTTATTCGTCAATGTCTTTGCTGCTGACCTTCGATGAATCACTTCAACAATACTAATAAGCAAAAATGACTTTAGTTAAACTTCACATTTGTGTTTTTATTGCTGAAGTAAGAGTTCTGAAGTGTCTTCTTCTGTGGTCCAGAAGGGCAGCACTGAGAGGTGTGTTTGAGCGGCGCCCTCTACTGTTCAGGAGTGAATCTGTGTTTCCTTCAGTCTGAGGATTATTCACTTCACTTTTGCTGCGAACGGGCCTTTACATTTGACAAAAAATACAACTTTTTTGTTATTAAAAATAAAAATAAACAAGCCCAGCCCAACCCAGGTCAGAAAAAGTATGCAAAATTAAAGTAATGCATTACTTTCGATAAAAAGTAACTAAGTAATGCAATTAGTTACTTTTTGGGAGTAACACAATATTGTAACACATTACTTTCAAAAGTAACTTTCCCCAACACTGAAATTTAAGTCCTCCTGTAGTTAATAATTGTATCCTTTAGAACTCATCTTTGATCACCAAAATGACATATTTAAACGTTTTTTCCTTGAAAAAAAAAATTCTTCATGCATTAAAATATCTTGACACCTTTGCCTCATTTAGTATGCGTGGTTCTATGAATATGCAAATGAGCCCCGCCTCCACTCACTCACTCAGCTCAGAGATCCACTGGTTGACGATCACACGTTGATCTGATTGGTTACAAGGTAGTTTGTGACGTCAGAAACACCAGCGATTTCAAAGCGTGTTTTTGAGACTGTCTTTGGTTCACTGCAGTTTTAAGGAGGAAATACTCAGCAATGCTGTCGACTTATGAACTTACACATGGTTTGTCTTAAAGCAGATTAAAAACACCACATAGACATATAAACAACATTAAAAGCTGGATTTTCAACACAGGGGGACTTTAAGAAAACGTTCTTAGAACATATTTTAGTTTGCGGGGACACTGTAAAATCAGCACAGAGAGGATTTACTGTTTATAATCCAGAAAACCTTCAGATACGAGATCAACAGAAGGACTGAACAAGAAAACCCAAAATTTCCAAATTAAAAAATGATTACTGGTTTTGCAAGAAAATGCACCTGCAGTCTCAAAATGTCACATTTAATTCAACATTACTTGCCTTTTCTTTGTAAGTAGCCTAGCCTATAATGGAAATTTACTAGCGATTTCTGAGGGAAATGTGTTTCAAAGTAAATCCTACACCCCCCTTTTTTTTTTTTTTTTTAGTTTAGAAGCACACTTGCAAACAATCCTCATTTATTTATTATTTCGCTGTTAAATCTGACAGTGAGCATGATCTGCCCCAGTCGGTCTCTGCCATCCTCAGCTCAGGCTCTCGTCTTCTTCTACTGTGTGCTGAAAGCGCGGGAGGATCCGTATGCAACAGTAAACAAAGGCAGGCCGGAGCGCGTGTGCTGACAGGTAACGAGCCATTACTAATTTATGTGTGTGTGTGTGTGTGTGTGTGTGTGTGTGTGTGTGTGTGTGTGTGTGTGTGTGTGCTGTCCGTGCACGCGGAGCGCGCGGCTGGTGTCAGAGCTGTCAGCGCACTGACTGATGTACAAGCACTGCTTTGCCCTTCCTGTGGTCTTCAGATGCGTGTCCTGACAGGCTCACCTCACACACACACACACACACACACACACCCGAGAGACATCATTTATTGGTATGAAACAGAGCAAGCGAAGAGACCAGAGCACGGGCGGAGTGAAGCGAGGTGAGTGACCGCCGACGGGATCCTCTTTTCCCTCAGTCTGGGTTAGCATAGACACGTGACTGCACTCTGAACTGATGCAACACATCTGGTGAAAGATATTTAGGAGGAAAATAGTACTCACAACATCTTAGGGTGTGTTTACACTTGTAGCTCGGTTCTCTTTGTTCTTTTGGTTCGGACCAAAAACGAAAATGTCACATTTGCTAGTTCTAATTCGCTTAGTGTGAACGCCATTATTGGAACGTAATTTTTTCCATTTTCCAAATTTCCATTTTTAACGCAAATGGATCTCTTGAGTGTCATTTTTAACACTGAACCTAAAGATACAACGCAAAATATTACAACGTATATTTTTGTGAACTTACCGAACATCCAATGTTGTGTGCTAAATGTGCTCGGACCGAGACCCACTTTTCCAACTGGTTTGCGTTCACACATGAGCAAATGAACTAACAGAGCAATCAGCACTCCAGAGTTTGTTATACAGAGCCCCTAAAGGGATGTGGTGGTGCATACAATTTGGGATAGGAGAAAAAACTATTTTGCATTCCCTTGCAAAACTTATGCGTTCCCTCGCAATGATATTTGCGTTCCTTCGCAAAACCTGTTGTGAGCTCGGACAGACACTTGCTGTTTAATGTCCCGCTGGCAGTGTTTCAGAGCTCCGTATAATAGCTATGGAGCGTTTCATAGTGTTTGAACTTGGACTCACATACAAAGAAATGTGGTCAATGAGAACTTTAGGAGTTCAGTAAAGTTGACAATATATTCACAGATTCGAATTTCCCAGATCCATAACTTGTGAGCTTAACATCGTTAAAACACAAATGACACCTTTACAATCATAGTAACGTAGACAACTATGGGAACATCAGTAGCCATGAGTCGCACTGGAGTGTCAGACGTCAACTTCACTCTTCGATTGATTGGCTAGAGGAGGAGCTGTCAATCAAGAGCTAGTGGACCAATGCTGACGCTTAAGCCCGCCCTAATTTACATGAAACTCGAACTGCAACATTTGGAAAAGCAAGTGCAGAACATGGAAAGAAGAGCGAAGAGAAAAACAGCACAAGCGTACAAAAGAGTAAAATATGAGCAGAAAATGTAAGAGAGTGCAGAGTAATAAAACCAAGGAAAACATAATTTTTAAGAAAACATGAACATAAGTTTCACTTTTGTGCAATATCATTTTTAATGTGTTTAAAGTTTTTATACATGCTTATTATTTTTTTATCCGTGACCACAATAAATTTGATGGCCAATTATGGATTAATAAAGACTTGTTTTCACGTGTCTCCTTGCACGATTATGTTATGACCTCAAAACAATTTTTACCATAGTGCATGATTTGTAAATGAATATATTTTGGAGTTTGCATCATTAACCAGCTCCGGTTAAGTTACGATAAAAGAGCTCAAAGACAAGAGTTCAAGACAAGCTAGAATGCATGGTGAACATTGCTTCTGTGAGCACTGTCGGGTAGGTTTAGGGTTTAGTGTAGGTGTGCGTTATTTTAAAATGGAGCATGAAGCTTTTAGCGCCACTCTGCAGTGATACGTGCACACTCCAACCTAATGAAACGTTACCATATTCACATTCATCGGTTCCGGAAAAAAACTAAACACGCTTTTAGCGCCAATCATTGGACATTTCACTTTGAAACTGTCGCAAAACGTGCACAACGCAATGTATTTTTCGTTTAGCAAAAATTGTTTCATTATGCATGACTATTGGAACTTTAAAGGCCCCCTGAAATCAAAATTTAAGTGTTTTAAGCTTTTAGTATGAATATATTAGCCTTACGGTTATGAATATTCTTCCAAAACAATGACAAAATTCGCATTTAGGAGATATAAGCATTCAACACTTACAGTCTCTCACTTCCGCTGAAATGCATCAGGGATTTTTATGACATCACCGCTTCTCATCACATCTTCTGTCCAATCACATGCTCTCTAGAATCTGAAGCCCCGCCCCCTCTGCTATAAACACCACCTGGCCGAAGCGAGTGTTGACACACACGGAGCAATATGTGTTGGAGTGTGTGTTCGGCTGCTCAAACGCTCCAGTTTTATTCTGTGTTCAACTGTACGTTGATTAAGAATGAAATGGCTAGAGTTTATTCACATCTCTACTATTGAATCCAGCGTATCATCAGCGCTCGCATTCGCTTCCATGGTGCTGTCAGTCTGTGAGGGAAACTAAACGCTATTGGCTGTTTGAAAAGGGGGAGGGGCCATTCAATAAGTCCCGCCTTAGCTTCTGTTTCAGTGGAAATTACGACAACGCATTAATGAGCCAAATATGATCTCCTGTTTTCTGCTAAACTCACAGGGGTCAGAATGAAGGCCAGAACCCATCAGAGAGTAGAAGCGGTGGTGGTGTCTGTAATCAGGCAACTGTGTGTGTGTGTGTGTGTGTGTGTGTGAGGATGCAGGCGGAGCGCTGGTCTCTCTCTCACAGTCGAGCCTTTGTTTGGTCTCCTGGAAGAATCTTTGATCAGCTCCAGTGCTGACAGCTCCTCTCCGCCCCGGACAGGTGACAGAAGCCTCTCACACACGGACGCTCGGATCAGGAAAACACACGGTCTCTCCTGAACCGCTCTGACGCTGAGCTACGGCAGATGCCATTACTGTCTATGACACAGCCCCAACTAACAGCTCTGGCAAGCTATGAGCTAACGTTAATAGAACGTTTTCTCAAAGTAATCTGGTCCTTAAGGGTGTAAGAGCCATAATTTGAATAATTAAAATGTAACATTAAAAGCATAAATGTTTGTGTAAGATTGAAATTAGTTTAGGTTTATGTTATGCATGTACATTCGTTGAGCACCCCACTGTTTTAGTATTGGACTGTCTTTAGCGCCTGTAAGAATTGGTGTTCCCTTTAAGATTCGCGCACTTTCTTTAAGAAAGAAAGACGGAGCAACACAGTTTCTGACCAGTTTATTTATTGTTTATTTTCTGTTTGTGCAAGAACTTTCAGTAAACAAATGAAACTTGAACGAAGACCCGAGTTAATTCTTTGCCCGAAATAATTACGAAGGATTATTGCTTTTACAAAGGGGTCCTCTTATGCCCTTTTACTTTTTTGGGGTGTACTAGAATATGTTTTCATGCTTGATTGTTAACAAAAAAAATTCGCATATTTTACATTATCGCAGCTCCTCTCTCCCCAGTCTGGTTGAACGAGTCATTTTCGATGAAGCCCCTCCTTCTGAAATATAAAGTGTGCTGTGATTGGTTAGCTGGCTCAGTGTGTTGTGATTGGCAGCACTTAGCGCTTGTTCGGGAAAGGTCCCGCCCCTTCATGACCGCAAGCTCTACTCAGATGTAAATATTAACAATGCCGTCAATATCAAACCATTTCGAGCCCGATTCAGACCCTGACAATGTTAACGAACAAGAGGATCGTGTTGAACGGATTTCATGTACGGATTTTGCAAGCACTGATTTTACAGGACGTTTCAGAGTGGTATGTTTTTTTAATAATATAAATTTTCTTATAGATACAATGTTATCCACCATTTAAACATGTTTGTCGAAAAAACAGTAATCAATCACAAAATTCCTAAGGGGCGGTGAACAGTCTTACAAAAGCTCCAGTAAACACTACATCAATACTGTAATGTTAGTTAGCAGGCTAGCGGAGGCAAAGCTTTGACCTTCATCTACATCATAGCTATCATAGCAACTACATAAAGCTTATAATTAGAACTGTTAATAGAAAACACAACTATAAATAATAAGTATATTACTAGTATATAACTGTTAATAGAAAACACAACTACAAATACTAAGTACTAATAATAATAATGGATCACAGACAAACGTTGAGGTTATAACGTTCAATAACAGTGTTTAAAATACATTTTATGTAAATAATTGTATGTAAATTTTAGGGTTGGTGATGTCACTAACCCAGGAAGAAGCTCATTGTAGTCCCTACCAGACGTTTGTTGTAGTCCTTAAAAAGTGATTTCTGTAAAAGCAAATATCTCCCTTTGCTTTGAACTTTGAGCATTGTAACTTTGCAGATGTTGTTTATGCTCAAACAGCAACATTACACACTAACTAAAGTTAGAAAAGTCAAATCATAATCAAGGACTCTTTAATAATGTTCTCAAAACGTTACCACAAAAACATTACTTATACATAGACCATGGAACGTTTTTTAAATGTTAACACTTGTTTCAGAGCATTCAATCGTAATGTTCCCATAATGTATGCAAAATAGAATGTAGCATAAAACTATTTTAAAACATTTAAAAAACTGGAATTTTTGAACGTTGAGGGAATATTCAGAAATAGCGTTTTCATAACGTAACGGGAAAGCTATAGCAAAACATTCTTAGAATATATTTGTGTTAGTTCCTTTTGTAGGCTTGTTGTCATGTAAGTCTCTCAAAACTAAACTTGATTGGACACTTTTAAATTCAGTCTCTTTGTGAAAAGTGTTTACTGTCATCCGACTCTCTTTAATGTTCCTTTGATCTGTCTGACATCATATTTGAGGGAGTGACATCATCAACGTTTGACTACATGATCACATTCCTGTATCAGTTCTACTGTCAGTGTTGGAAATGTCAAAGGTTATACGTACGTTATACGTACCATTACACCACCACCACCAGCCTGCACAGTGGTAACAAGGCATGATGGATCCATGTTCTCATTCTGTTTACGCCAAATTCTGACTCTACCATCTGAATGTCTCAACAGAAATTGAGACTCATCAGACCAGGCAACATTTTTCCAGTCTTCAACTGTCCAATTTTGGTGAGCTCGTGCAAATTGTAGCCTCTTTTTCCTATTTGTAGTGGAGATGAGTGGTACCCGGTGGGGTCCTCTGCTGTTGTAGCCCATCCGCCTCAAGGTTGTGCGTGTTGTGGCTTCACAAATGCTTTGCTGCATACCTCGGTTGTAACGAGTGGTTATTTCAGTCAAAGTTGCTCTTCTATCAGCTTGAATCAGTCGGCCCATTCTCCTCTGACCTCTAGCATCAACAAGGCATTTTCGCCCACAGGACTGCCGCATGTTTTTCCCTTTTCACACCATTCTTTGTAAACCCTAGAAATGGTTGTGCGTGAAAATCCCAGTAACTGAGCAGATTGTGAAATACTCAGACCGGCCCGTCTGGCACCAGCAACCATGCCACGCTCAAAATTGCTTAAATCACCTTTCTTTCCCATTCTGCCAT
>NC_137141.1:2018192-2023192 GCF_949319135.1 Squalius cephalus
AACGAGGATCTCACGGTAACGAGGATCTCACGGGTAACGACGATCTCACGGTAACGAGGATCTCACGGGTAACGATCTCACGGTAACGAGGATCTCACGGTAACGAGGATCTCACGGGTAACGATCTCACGGTAACGAGGATCTCACGGTAACGAGGATCTCACGGGTAACGAGGATCTCACGGTAACGAGGATCTCAAGGTAACGAGGATCTCACGGGTAACGATCTCACGGGTAACGATCTCACGGTAACGAGGATCTCACGGTAACGAGGATCTCACGGTAACGAGGATCTCACGGTAACGAGGATCTCACGGGTAACGATCTCACGGTAACGAGGATCTCACGGGTAATGATCTCACGGTAACGAGGATCTCACGGTAACGAGGATCTCACGGGTAACGATCTCACGGTAACGAGGATCTCACGGGTAACGAGGATCTCATGGTAACGAGGATCTCACGGGTAACGAGGATCTCACGGGTAACGAGGATCTCACGGTAACGAGGATCTCACGGGTAACGAGGATCTCACGGTAACGAGGATCTCACGGTAACGAGGATCTCACGGTAACGAGGATCTCACGGTAATGAGGACGTCTCCAGCTCTGGGAGATCGAGCGTGAAGGAGAACGAGTTGCTTTTGGCAAGCGAGCGACTTCCGGAGTATTCGTCCAAACAGAGTTTGTGGTTTGTAAATATCAGAGGTTATCACAGCGTCCAGATGCTCGACACACACCACCTGCTCACGGACGAGTGTGTGTGAGATCCCGATGCTTTCCTCAGGGTTTACTGACGTCACACACACACACACACACGACTGGATGAAACTGCAGAAAAGTGGCATCACTGTTAGGAATATGCAAGACAACAAGGTCAGAGATTTGGGGGTACTTTACAATACAGATCATTTGTTAACATTAGTTAACTACATTAGTTATCATGAACTAATAATGAACTGCACTTATACAGCATTTATTAATCTTGGTTAATGTTAATTTCAACATTTACTAATGCTTTATTAAAATCTTGTTAACATTACTTAATGCACTGTGAACTAACATGAACAAACAATGAACAGCTGTAGTTTTATTAACTAACATTAACAAAGATTAATTAAATACTGTAACTAATGTATTGCTCATTGTTCATGTTAGTTAATATATTACTACATCTATATCTATATATAACTATAAAGTGTTACTGATTTTGGACAAGCTAAAAAAATCAACCACCAACTACATGTGCATTAATATCCTGAGTGCCGGCGCTGGACTGAAGGAAACCTGAAAAACTGCTGACAACACACAGGCCTTCACCGCAGCCAATGAGACGCGAGCGCTAGTGTCTGACATCATCGTCTGATGGCATAAGGATTATAAGTCAACTCAGATTTATTTGTACAGAGCTTTTCACAATACAAGTTAGCTGTGTTTCCATCGACTATTTCTATGTGAATTTTGGAAAATCGCATAAAAAACACCAAAACACTGATGGAAACTTCAAAATTTGCATAAATTCTAAAAATATATATTAAAAACGTATGCGCTCAATAGAGGTGGAACATTTTGATCCGATAATAAAACTCACATAAACTACGATGGAAACACGTTAACTGAATAAATCCCTCGACGCCTCATCAGAAGCTGTGATTGGATAACTGGAGTAACCAGTGGACCAATGGCGTCGCAGAGTCTCAGATGTTGGTTTGGTGTTTCTGAAACGCCGGAGTCGAAGTGTGTGATCAGAATGATTTGGTTTAATTCCCTCAGAAGCGTCTCTCACACGAGTGTGTTCCCGAACACCAGCATCCGAACGCTAGAGATCATGACAGCGTTTACTGTGTTTCTTCTGACGCTCTGAGACACACTCGTTTATGATGGAGGGAAAACAGCCCGATTGCAGAAACTTACAGTTTTATTACTGATATTCTGAGCCAATTTCACAGGAGGTGATGATTTTGTTCTCTTGAACACATGAGATGGAAATGCTGCTCTATTCATAAATTTTTTATGCCATATTACAATTTTACACATAAGTTAAATTCAAAATTTTAAATGAAAACAGCTAAAAATTCAAAGCAGCTTTGTAGAAAATCATGATGTTAATATTTATAATATCTAAATATCTTCATGCCTTATAGTCACATTCATCAGGGACGATAATAGTTACATTTTTGCTACAATGTAAGAATCACACACTTGAGATTTGCTGTATAGTATATATTGCTTTATATGAGTGTACTGTATATATGATGACAGATGTACTATATACACAACTATTAATATATCAATGGCCAATATGTTCTGATCTTGATGCACATGTAAACACAATGAAATACAGTGGAGAGAGTCTGACTTCAGTCTGGTCACAATAATGTTTCTGTCCAACCCTGGAGTCGTGTCACATTTACACCATTAAAAATAATGTCTGATCGTTCACGTCATATTCTCATGTATGTGATGTCATGATGAAAATCATAACATCTCGATGCGACACACATCCCGATCCTGAACTCACGAGACCATATCACTGCGACACTCCAACACACATGATAAAAGGTTTACAGAAAATGATGAAATGCTAAATGTGATCCTACATTGTGTGTGTAAATGAACAGGCTTGGACTTGGTGCTGAAACCCAATGAACAGGACAATAGAGACACCAGAATAACAATATTCATGATTCTGAAGATGAAAACACTGAATTATTGTAGATGAATATGCTTGATCTCTGTCACTGACTAGATATATTTAAAATAATGTAGGACACTTTTACTGGTGACATCAGACATCTGGCATTATCAGGACACACTAATATTCCCCCATTGCATTATTATACATTATATTCAGCATTATATAGAGCAGTTTAATGCAGTTCTGGCTCTAAAACTCTGAAAACTTGAATTTTTTCTCACACAGTAATTTTTATTTTGGGTGAATTATAAAAAATACATATTGTTGCATTTTTGTATTGCGATATATTGTGACACGATATAGTGTATTGTTACACCTATAATTTTTACGCAGTAAAATGTATTAAATATTGTATTGCAGTAAAACTATAATATGCTGCAAAACAATGATATTTGAGATAGCTAAAAACATGAAAAAGCGTTGTGTGTTTTGTGTGAGTAACGCAGTGATATTAATATGATGTGTGTCATGTGTAGTGTTGAGACTCCAGCTGTAACCACACACACACACACACACACACACACACACTCGAGTGATTCCTGAAGGTGTCACAGAACACACTGAGATCCGGGGTGTTTTGACACTGGGCTTTGATCAATAGAGTGTGTGTTTTGTGGTGGACTGACAGGCGTTTGAGAGGTCAGGAGAATACACACACACACACACACACACACACACACACACACACACACGATGAATAACACTTGCCTCTTCATCAGGCCTGACACGTGTTGTTCAACACTGACCACAACCACACACACACACACTGCCTGTGATGAGCTGTGTTTACATGCGCCTGTCCGTCATCTGCAGGGGGCGGAGCCTGTAATGATGACATCATGACATGTACAGTGTGAGACTGTGTGTGTGTGTGTGTGTGTGTGTGTGTGTGTGTGTGTGTGTGAAACTACATGCATATTCATAAAATGCTAACACTTTACAATAACGTTCATTAGTTAACATGAACTAAGAATGATCAATACTTCTACAGCATTTATTAATCTTAGTTAATATTCATTTCAACATTTACTAATACGTTATTAAAATCAAAGGTTGTATTTGTTAACATTAGTTAATGCACTGTGAACTAACATGAACAATGAACAGCTGTATTTTTATTAACTAACATTAACACAGATTAATAAATACTGTAATAAATGTGTTGATCATTATTACATAAACTAATGTTAACTAATGAACCGTATTGTAAAGCGTTACCCTTAGAATGAATAAAAGCAAAATCATGGCTTTGTTTACATTCACATTTGATATATTACGTGTCTTTAACTAGTATGCCTATTTCAAATAATAATAATCATAAATGTTTCTTGATCATCAAATCATCATATTAGAGTGATTTCTGAAGGGTCATGTGACACTGAAGACTGGAGTAATGATGCTGAATTAATTACATTTTTAAATATATTCAACTATTTTAAATTGTAATAATATTTCACTGTTTTAATGTTTTTTTTGAGCAAATAAATGCTTTCAAAACTCCTGGTTTTGAACAGTGGTGTGTAAATATTTATTATAGCCTATTGAAGGCTAAGTACACATTTGATTATGTTGCATTTCAGCGTATAGATATTATGTTGTTTCATGACAGGGTTTCTCAGTCAGTTTCTTTAACTGGTTAAGTGAATATGATGGCCTTGTATAGCCATGCTGATCTTCTTATGAATCGGATAATTGAAAAAAAAAAAAAAAGTGATTAAAAAATTAATCGCATCCAAAATAAAAGTTTGTCTTTACATAATATATGTGTGTGTACTGTGTATAATTATTTTGTGTATATATAAATACACACACATGCATGTATATATTTAAGATTTTTTTTTTTATATAGCCTATATATAAAATATTTATATATAATTTAAATTATAGGCCTATCTAAATATATATACAGTTTATACATGTAAAATGTCTTAAATATATACATAAATGTGTGTATTTATATATACAAAATAATTATACACAGTGCACACACACATATATTATGTAAACACAAACTTATTGTGGATGCGATTGCCCACTTAAAAAAAAAATAATAACTGATTGTTTGTTTTAGTTACTGTATAAAACAATATTAAATGAAACTGAAGGATCAGTGTAACAGAGACATGTTTACTCATCAAAAACAGAAATGAGAGAGCTCAATCAGTGTGTGTGTGTGTGTGTGTGTGTGTGTGTGTCTGCTGTCCCGCAGCCTTAATTAAAGCTGAGCGCTTACAAAAGGTAGAAGCAAATAACAAGAGCACATATTACATGAAAGTCTCGCGCTTAATAATTCATGCTCTCTCGC